>NC_091745.1:52255627-52493127 GCF_043380555.1 Nothobranchius furzeri
TATCCAGCATGTTTTCCTTGTTTCTCTGCTCCAACACACCTGATCCAATGGTTGAATCACCTGTGCAGCCTGTTAATCACCTGCTGATTGAAACCAGGTGTGTTGAAGCAGAGTAAGCTAAAACATGCTGGATACTGGCCCTCAAGGACCACGGGTAGTTTAATGTGTTCCTGATGAAACAAAGAATAAATATTTACAATAAAAAAATTTAAGGCTGTGTCCTTAATCAGGATGTTGGGATTAGTTAGGATAAAAAAAATTGTAGTGCAGGAAGTCAATGTCCTCATGAGAGACAGGGTCTATAGAGACAAAAACTAAAGCAAATAGAATACTGGATTATGAGATCTTCCAAAAGTAGGAGAGTAAAATCTGTCTCTTTGTAATTTCTGTGAACAAACCCTTTCAGATTGGGCATGTGTGATACACTAACAGCTCCTCTAATTAGAAACGATGACTGGCAGCATTTTCTATCCCTCTGTTGGGTAACACAATAGGTTTTCAGAGAAGAAGATGGAGGGGTGTCATTACTGCGCTCCACTTCCACAGCAAACCCGTTTCCTGTACACACAAACACGGAAAAACACACCCAAATTATAAACACACATATATTAGTGTCTCTGCCTTCCCACAAGGCTTCATGCTAACATGCCCACGGGGAGTGTGTGTGTGTGTGTGTGTGTGTGTGTGTGTGTGTGTGTGTGTGTGTGTGTGTGTGTGTGTGTGTGTGTGTGTGTGTGTGTGTGTGTGTGTGTGTGTGTGTGTGTGTGTGTGTGTGTGTGTGTGTGTGTGTGTGTGTGTGTGTGTGTGTGTGTGTGTGTGTGTGTGTGTGTGTGTGTGTGTGTGTGTGTGTGTGTGTGTGTGTGTGTGTGTGTGTGTGTGTGTGTGTGTGTGTGTGTGTGTGTGTGTGTGTGTGTGTGTGTGTGTGTGTGTGTGTGTGTGTGTGTGTGTGTGTGTGTGTGTGTGTGTGTGTGTGTGTGTGTGTGTGTGTGTGTGTGTGTGTGTGTGTGTGTGTGTGTGTGTGTGTGTGTGTGTGTGTGTGTGTGTGTGTGTGTGTGTGTGTGTGTGTGTGTGTGTGTGTGTGTGTGTGTGAGTGTGTGTGTGAGTGTGAAAGAGGGTGGCAGCAGTCTTTGAGCATCTTTAAATCCCAGAGGACTTTGTGACTTAGTCGTCTAGCTGCAGTAGGAATATAATGGCAATATTTAGCCTGAAGCACTATGGACACACACCACACACACACACACACCACCCACACACACACACACACACACAGACAAACAGCAATGCTCACTTGCAGTGAGGGACTGATCCTATATTTACTATCTTATTCCTGGTGCTTCTAAGGGAGGAATCCCCTGCTTGTCTGCCCGAGACATTGTACAAAAAGCACACACAAACCTTGCTATTAGCCAGTATCCTATATAGTGTTGTGCTACAGCTACTTTCTACAAACAAGAGCAACATTTCAGTCCCCTGCAGGAACATCAGTCTACTCAAGAATCCCTCTGAAGCTCTTGTATACCACAGAAAGTCATAATGCTGTGTCCGTGGTGTTAATCAGTTAATTTGGCTATTTGGAGAAATCAGCTGCAGTGAAGAGCTTCTGGTCTCAGTTATCTAGAAAGTGTTATAAGTAGGGACGTACGATATTACCAGCTGATATTTGCATTAAAATGTAATTATGCAAATTATCATATCTAATTTTACTTTTATTAAAGACACAACGTTTACACACATGCACATATTATACATCAAAGTCTTCAGCTACTTCTCTCGCTCAAAATGTAAAAAAAAGACAGATGTGATGTTTAAAGTTTTAAGATGATAGGTGATTTTAGTTACCAACAATTATTTACTTGATATTAGGGCTGGGTGATATGGCCTAAAATTAATATCACGATATATTGAGGATTTTACTTCGATAACGATAAATGGACAATAACTGTAGGTATGGGCCGAAACAAAAGTTGTCCACTAGATGGGGCTGTCACACGTATTACGTTGAGTCACATTTTTTCGTTACTCAAGTGGTACAGCTTCTTAAAGCGACATGAATGTTGCTAACCTACCCACATATATATATTTTTATTATCAAACTTATTGGCATGGGAAAAATTATCCCGATAAGTGTCAGAAATTTCGATAACGATACATTTTCGATTTATTGCCCAAACATACTTGATATTTGTCTTTAGTTTTAAGAGGGAATTCTTTGTATTGGTTTCTATCTGTATGAGAAATTAAGCGTTATACTATATAAGTATATCGGACATCGATAAAAAAGCCAATATCGGGCAACCCAACAAAAGATGAACGACTTATTAGAAAGGCAAATAAATGTTCCCTTTTCTGCACACTTAACTTTTTTAGATTGTAAAAGTCATTTATGTATCAGACAAGAGGAAGTACAAAATGTAGTTCTTAGATTGTCATTTAATTTATTAAGGGGGGAAATACCCCAATTTGTTCTAGTTTGTAAAAGTAACTGACTTCCTTATTAAATCCTGAACTGAAAGCTTGTCTCATATTTACCAGAAGTCATCCTGATGATCATCAGACGTCCTGTAAAACGACAGTGATGGTGCGATGAACTGAAAATCAATCAAACCTGTTGAAAGTGATTTTCTAATGACACAAACACCCATTGTTTATGTTACACAAACAGAACCAGCTTAGCACTTACTGAGTTGTAAACATCTAAGATGTGCTGTTTGATTCAGACTTGGACAAAAAACATTTATTTTTAGTAAAATAAATAAATAAATAAATAAACCTCAAAATCCTTCTTTCCCACTGGCCTGGTTCAGGACCATGGACAGCTCTGGGGCCAGTAAGAAGGCTCATCTACAGAAACACCTTCGCTTTCGCCATGCTAGATTCAATTAGTGATTTTTGGGGGGTTGTAAACATGACACAAGTAGCTGAATGATTCATTTACATACTCCTCTACTCGTGTACAGGAGGCTCGCATAAACACACACACACACACACACACACACACACACACACACACACACATCAGCAACACACCGTTTATTTTGTTCTAACGCATTTTATTTTATATTTATTTAAAAACATTACTTGTTCCAAGTCCAAACTGACAAAAAAATGTTTTTTTTTACTTTTGGAAAGATGTCAACTTTCATTAAAAATTCCTATTTACTTATTTCATAAAGCGATAAAACATCTTTCCCACAAGTGCTGCAAACTCACACACTATATCAGGATTTGCAGATGCACTGTCAAATTCTAACGATGGTAACAGTATCAGTTGCACACTGAAACAGACTCTTACTTTCACCCACAAACACACACAAACACTCTCCCACTCTCTCTGGCCCAAGGTGGATTTCTAGAGGTGCATACATTAGCATGTATCTGCATGTGTAATGAGTTTGGGGAGATCAAGCGATCTGAGTGGCCCTTTGTGGGTATTTCTTTCTGTTTTTTTTTTTATTGTTGTTCTTAACAAGAGTGTGTGTTACGGGGGGGGGGGGGGGGGGGCATGTAAATATCACCCACTGTGTGTTGGCACCCCTCACAGATGGTCGGGGGCGAGGGCACCCTGTGGGCACAGGATACCTATTTCTGTGGATCCGCGTGCTTTGTGTGAGACTGTGTGTGAAGCAGAATGAGTGTGACCCTGTGTGTGTCTGACTATGTGAAACACTTGATGTGTTTGTGTGTCATTAACTGTAAGCACTTGTTATGCACTTTGAGTGATTCTATCTGTGTGTGTGTGTGTGTGTGTGTGTGTGTGTGTGTGTGTGTGTGTGTGTGTGTGTGTGTGTGTGTGTGTGTGTGTGTGTGTGTGTGTGTGTGTGTGTGTGTGTGAGTGAGCCAAAGTTTTAATCATTGTTGGTCATTCACATGTGAGTTTATGACATGATTGTGTATATAGGTTTTTATGGGTTTTACAAATGTGTAATTTGGATGTGTTTTTAGAATTTAGAGATTTTAGTGCCGGCTGCTTCACAATGCTGTCTCGAATTGCCCCTCGGGGACTAATAAAGTAGTCTTGAGTCTTGAGTCTTGAGTGTATGTATTGGTTTGGTTTTTTTTTTTTGGAGTGTGTGTGCCTGTGCTCATGTGTCTCCCAGCATGCAGTGTGGCTCTGATGGCCCTGTTTTGGATGATTGATGCGAGGAGCCCAGGTTGGGCCAGAGCCTCAGTGTGACACACTGCTGCTTCCCTGCTGCTTTACATATGTACACACAGCTAGAGTCCTCCTCCCCTCCCATCTGACACTGCCTCAGTCTCACAACTCAGCCAACACTCAGGTTTCTTTTTCTGGGATGGGATTTATTTTTGAAGCTTCTGTTTATTTCACAAAGGGGGACTCTGCTGTAACTTTTTGTCTCTTGTGATAGATAGTCCAGATCGTCACCAAGGAACAACCACACACACACACACACACACACACACACACACACACACACACACACACATACACACACACACACACACACACACACACACACACACACACACACACACACACACACGTCAGCTGTTAAATCTACAAATCATTTTTGGCCCTTTTATTGTCGTCTTTCCTTGTGGACGATGTTTCTCCTCATGTTTTTGTAACTGTTGTGAATATTTGGTATTTAAAACCACCAATTATCCATTATCTAATTGTGATTAATGCTAATATAGTTTATTTGTTAAAACATCCCTTAAAAACTGAAGCGTTGAATTAAATATCACTCACTTTGATCACCTGCTGCCAAAAGGTGTTTGTTTAGTTGTTTTGAATGTTTGTGGTTCCGTCTGCTAAATGACTCAGAACCACAAAACAAGATTGAGTCGAACGGTAAAAACTACAACTTGGTGAAATTTTTTATTCCATCTTTCGAAAACAGGAAGTAACAAATCCTCAGGTTCCTAAGCTAAAGTGTAACTAATGGGACGTTTGACACCAGTTGTTTTAGGTGACTCCGTCCACAGACTCTGGGGCTACATGAGCTTGGACAGAAATGACTCTTTACTTCTCTTTGGCAGAATTGAAGAACAACAGCACAATAAAGTTAAATGTTCCTCTCATCGTCAGTAAAGTTCCTTTCATTGGATTAGCCCAACTCTCGTCCACCTGCACCGCACTTTTCAGCTCATCTTTGCCTGTCTCAGCATCACTATCTGTTTCTGAACTCCTCTCTTGTCTCTGACTTTCCGTCTATCTCTGACTCTCACTTTCTTCTCTCTGACTGTCACCCATTTTGATATCTCGTAATCTCTCACCCCTCACTAATCCCCTCTTTTCTCCCTGTCTGTAGTTTCTCTTCGCCTTTGAAATCCTTCTCTTCACACTACTGTTCTTCTGCTAATCCTTTAGTTTTCTTTGTTTAGTAGCGTTCTCATACCTTGGGTTGTTTCTACTTGCAGCTCCCTCTCTCTCCCATTGTAGACTAGTGTTGTGTCATGGCTGTAGTCATTTTAAATTCTTTTAGGTGTTTGTTCTGTAGCTTTTCTATGACAAAGACACTCAAATGCCAGTTGTCACCAGTAAGTCAAAGATCCTGATGCTTTGTGGGTAAGGGTCTAATAAACGCTGAGTCAGAAAAAGAACGAAACTAACTCCTATTTAATTTCAAACATCTCCACATATTGGACACATGAGATTCCCAGTGACAGCAGGTTTGTGGTTTCTCAGAGAGCCGTGTCAGCCTAGAAGAAAGGCATGCTGGGAGGCTAGGAGGCATGCAGGCCTTATTGATCCACCTGTAGCATCCAGCTGTTTGTTTACCAACAACAAATCAATGCTGCTCTCAGCTGGGGGGTGACCATGCTGGCCCCAGCTCTGCTCTCAGCACACACACACACACACACACACACGTGCGCACGCACACACACACACACACACACACACACACACACACACGCATGCTGGGCATTTGCTATAGAGAAGGCGGTCTGCCTTAAACAACACTTTTCTAGGATGTTTGGCTTCAGTTTTGTGAGGGTACAGTTGTTCTTTTTTTTTCTATTGTCTAACATTATTAAATATTTTATCTAAATATAGGAATTAATTAAGGGAAATCAACATATCAGATGTGAGATGTGTATCCATCCATACATTATCATCCACTTTTCCATAGTCAGGTCGAACTTGGGCCAGCTGCTCCAGGGGAATCCTAAAGCCTTCCCTGGCCAGCTGAGAAACGTAGTCCCTCCAGCGTGTCCCGGGTCTTCCTTTAAGTCTCCTCTGGGTTGGACGTTTCTGTAAAACCTCACCAGGGAGGCATTCAGGAGGCATCCTAACTAGATGTCTAAGCCACCTCAACTGACTCCTCTCGATGTGGAGGAGCAGCGGGTGTACACTGTCTCTCCCAGATGCCCAAGTTTCTCAGCCTGTCTCTAAGGGAGAGCCCAGACTGTGGAGTAAACTTGTATCTGCATTCTTGTTCTTTCAGTCACTACCCAAAGCTCGTGACCATAGATGAGTGTAGGAACATCGATCGTCCAGTAAACCAAGAGCTTCGCCTTTCCGGCTCAGCTCTCTCTCCACCACAGCAGACCGGTACAACAACCGGTACGATGCAGCACCAATCTGCTTATCAGTCTCACGCTCCAGCTTTCCCTCGCTTGTGAAAAAGATACTTAAACTCCTCCACTTGGAGCAGGACGTCATCCCTGATCTGGACCTGGTGCAACGTTAAAACTGCAATTGTTCAGATTCAGCTCATACAGCACTAATAGAACAATCACTTTATTCGGCTAGCAAGTCTTGCACCATAAGCTCGCCGGTGTTGGTGGCGTCATTTCTGTTTGTCCGCTGGCAACAGAGGACGATGTCGCCCTCTAATGACCACGTCCTTCTTGTCGATGACACAGTTCCATGCATGATCTAAAGTAGAGGGTGAAATCCTCCTCTGCTGACCACGGATAAACCGAAGTGACGCCACGATCACCGGTGAGCTCTGATGATGGCTAGAGTCGCTAGCCGAAAACATGTCAGCTTCAAGGTAAACAACTATATTTTACTGCGCTGTGTAAAAAATAAAAAGAAAAAGAATAAAGTATTGCAACTAAAATAAATACCTTTTAGATAAGGAGGAAAGGTTTCCTCGTTTTCCCGTGAACTGCTGTTTTTTGGTTTGAGGTGTGTGTTTGTCTCATTCTTTTTTTGATAAAACCAATGAATGTCTGCTTCTAGGTGACCAACCACAAAGGGACGGAGAGCAGCTGCACAAGGCCAAGTGTGGAGAAGGTTGCATCAGCTTTGCTCAGCATCACACTCATCATGTACGGCACATTCAACCCAAACCAGACCAGCAGAGGTATGTGACCACGGAGGGTAACCAACCCGTCTCTTCCTGTCCCCTGTCTCTGTGCCCTTGGCTGGAGCTCAGCGGTCCTCCGACTGACCACAAGGACTGTGATGTGTAATTACAGTGTGACCCTTCGCTGCCCCTTCTCAATCTAACACTCTCCCTCTCCTAACACACACGGCCTGAACTCACACACACCTCGTTAGCAGCACCGACCCTTAGCTATGCCAGTGCCCCATGTCCCTGCTGGGGGTATTGAGGTTGTTAGACTCACTGAGGCATGCGAGTAGAGAGGCTCTGGACTCTGCTCTCCTGGTGATCTCTGTCAGCAGGAGATCCCAACAGTCATGGAGGTCCTGGAATATCAGGGAACGTTTGATAGATCGTCGAGCACATTAACAAATGTTCTCTTTAAATCAGAACCGTATTCAGGATCTTTCACAGTATTTCTACTTGTAATTTCCTTTAAACTACTATTTATTGACATGCTGGAAATTACAATGGAGAGAACAAAAGGTTCATGTTGAAGGATAAAAGTTCTCCCGCTAAGTAATGAAAACCAGAAAAGTGATGGAATTTCACCTGAGGGTGTCAGTGGGAACCTCCCTACCATTTATCTCTGTCACTGTGTGTCCGTGTGTGTGTGTGTGTGTGTGTACGTGTGTTTGTGTGTGTGTGTGTGTGTGTGTGTGTGTGTGTGTGTGTGTGTGTGTGTGTGTGTGTGTGTGTGTGTGTGTGTGTGTGTGTGTGTGTGTGTGTGTGTGTGTGTGTGTGTGTGTGTGTGTGTGTGTGTGTGATCTTTCTCTTCATGTCAAGATCCTGATCTCTCTGTTGAGAAATCAATGCCCACCTCCAACACATAGCTCTCTCTATCCATCCATCCATGTATCCCTCCCCATGTTCCTGGATCTCACCCAGGTTCAAGCTGTTAGTCAATCTGCTGTACACACACACACACACACACGCACACACATGCACACACACACACACACACACACACACGCACAAACACTCAGGTCCCTGTAGTGATGCTATTCCTCTGTCTTGTCCTGACACAGCTTGGTGGGGGAGTTCCCCTCTGAGCGTCAGCCACAGTCAGATCTTTATTTTTATCTTATCTAAATAAGCTCATTCTATCTTTATCTTCTCCTCTGTTAATGTATTTAAGTCTCTAGTGTAAACCTCATTTTATGCACACTAAATTAAACCAACACCAACAGGTAATTAGAATAAAAGAAGAAAAACTAAAACTTTTCTTTTACATCATCATCAGCAAGTTTTTGGTCCACTTGTCTCATTTATGTTTGTGAACAACCCTCAGTGTTTATTTACATAGTTGGGATGATTATTTACTTAGTTCTTTTACCGCATATAGTCCTGTTTCAGTCCTCGAACCAGACTGAAAACCAAAGGGGACAGGGCCTTTCAGACTATTGCACCCAGACTTTGGAACAGTCTACCTTCAAATCTCCGTCTCTCTAACACTGTAGAGGTCTTTAAAAATCATCTAAAAACTCACCTTTTCATCCAGGCATTCCCTCCCTAAATGTTCTAAAAGATGGCTTTGTTTGGGTTCACACCTTCACTTTGTTTATACTCATGATTTTATTTTCTATTTTATCACTACTATTGTTTTTCTGATCTTTGTATTGGTTAGAGGTATTTGCCCTGATCTTTATCATGTTGTACAGAGCTTTGTGATTTATATCTGTGAAAGGTGCTATATAAATAAACTTTTACTTACTTACTTACTTACTTACTTACTTACTTACTTACTTACTTACTTACTTACTTACTTACTTACTTACTTACTTACTTACTTACTTACTGTTCTTCATTGTGAACACAGCCTTCCATCGTTTTACTGCCAGAATTAACTAAAAATGGGTCTTATTTATGTATATTTATGTATTTAACTGGGGAGATGCTGGCACTTTTGTTTATGTGTTCCCAATTTAAAAAAATACAACTTTCTGATAAATGGTGGGATTGTGCTCTAAAATTACCAGAATTTAACAAATCTTCAACGTATGTGACAGAAGTATTAAATTACTGGAATTTAGGAAAAGATCCACTAAAATGTGTTGCTGATGAGAACTGGGCGACACTTTTGTATTTATATAATCAGTAATCCACAGACTCTACACTACATAACACTAATCCAAATTAAAACAATATTTAGTTATTTTCTGGTATTTATAGTGCTTTGATGTAAATCAGCAGGTCAGAGAAGCAGCATCAGTGCATCTATTGATTCAGATTAAAAATAAAATGCTCTGGTAACATAGATGAAGGTATTCTAATGAAAAAGAGACTACTTAAAACTAACACCTAAATCTAACGATGCCTTCAACAACCTCAGTGACTAAAAATGATGCTTTTTACTTCAGATGAATCATGAATAACCAGCTACCTTCTTAAAAAGGTTTATCTATTTACTCATTTGTTCATTAATTCATGTATTTATCTCGAGTCCTATTTAATTTCACTCTGTGTTTATGATAAACAACTGAAGCAGTTCTTAACAACAATATATTCATATAGTTTTTCTTTAATCACAATGCAACACCAGCTTCAGCCCCTGCAGATTTTAATTCCAAGACTCAGTAGATTTTCTGAAAGCTTCACCTTACAATGAGGAAGGAGGTTAAAATGACACTTTTCATCATATAGGTTGCAGACCTGTCCTACAGGTGCTGGCCAGTAAATTAGAATATCATCAAAAGGTTGAAAATATTTCAGTAATTCCATTCAAAACGTGAAACTTGTACATTATATTCATGCAATGCACACAGACCAATGTATTTCCGATGTTTATTACATTTAAATTTGATATTCATAAGTGACAACTAATGAAAACTCCAAATTTGGTATCTCAAAAAATTAGAATATTCTGAAAAGGCTGAATATAGAAGACACCTGCTGCCACTCTAATCAGCTGGTTTACTCAAAACACCTGCAAAGGCCTTTAAAAGGTCCCTCAGTCTTGTTTTGAAGGCACCACAATCATGGGGAAGACTTCTGACTTAACAGCTGTCCAAAAGACAATCATTGACACCTTGCACAAGGAGGGCAAGACACAAAAGGTGATTGCTAAAGAAGCTGGCTGTTCGCAGAGCTCTGTGTCCAAGCACATTAACAGACAGGCGAAGGGACGGAAAAAATGTGGTAGAAAAAAGTGTACAAGCTCTAGGGATAACCGCACCCTGCAGAGAATTGTGACGACAAACCCATTCAAAAATGTGGGGGAGATCCACAAAGAGTGGACTGCAGCTGGAGTCAGCGCTTCAAGAACCACCACGAGGAGACTCATGAAAGACATGGGATTCAGGTGTCGCATTCCGTGTGTCAAGCCACTCTTGAACATGAAACAGCGCAAGAAGCGTCTCGCCTGGGCCAAGGACAAAAAGGACTGGACTGATGCTGAGTGGTCCAAAGTTATGTTTTCTGATGAAAGCAAGTTCTGCATTTCCTTTGGAAATCAAGGACCCAGAGTCTGGAGGAAGAGCGGAGAAGCACAGAATCCACGTTGCATGAGGTCCAGTGTAAAGTTTCCACCGTCAGTGATGGTGTGGGGTGCCATGTCATCTGCCGGTGTTGGCCCACTCTGTTTCCTGAGGTCCAGGGTCAATGCAGCCGTCTACCAGGAAGTTTTAGAGCACTTCATGCTTCCTGCTGCTGACCAACTTTATGGGGATGCAGACTTCACCTTTCAACAGGACTTGGCACCTGCACACAGTGCCAAAACCACCAGCACCTGGTTCAAGGACCATGGTATCCCTGTCCTTGATTGGCCAGCAAACTCGCCTGACCTTAACCCCATAGAAAATCTATGGGGTATTGTGAAGCGGAGGATGCAATACGCTAGACCCAACAATGCAGAGGAGCTGAAGACGACTATCAGAGCAACCTGGGCTCTCATAACACCTGAGCAGTGCCACAGACTGATCGAGTCCATGCCACGCCGCATTACTGCAGTTATTGAGGCAAAAGGAGCCCCGACTAAGTATTGAGTGCTATACATGCACATTCTTTTCATGTTCATTCTTTTCAGTTGGCCAACATTAGAGAAACAAACATTTTTTCATTGGCCTTTAGAATATTCTAATTTTCTGAGATACCAGATTTGATGTTTTCATTGGTTGTCACCTATAAATATCAAAATTAAACATAATAAACATCGGAAATACATTGGTCTGTGTGCATTGCATGAATATAATGTACAAGTTTCACGTTTTGAATGGAATTACTGAAATATTTTCAACCTTTTGATGATATTCTAATTTACTGGCCAGAACCTGTATATTGGTTTCAGTCACCCCCTTCTCCAGAAAGCTGAGGTGTGCCCCATCATTTCCCACATGCTTATCAGTGTACAGGTGAGAAAACTGCTACACAGGCAGAGTGTGTGTGAGTGTGTGTGAATAGAATGCACATAATGAGGTGGTTTACATCATCTAGATGAGGGTAAAAAATGCAACAGCCTGAAATCAGCTGTGAGCTTGTGAACATGTTTGTAGCTTTGTTTACATTTATTCTGGATCAGCTGCTCCTCAGCTTAGTTGCTATGGTCCGTGTTGTCTTCAGCTGAGCGTTGGAGAGGCGTGACAACGGCCCGTGTGGTTCTTCCGCCAGAGGTTCAGCTCTGGTCTTTACATTTAAACAGCAGCTGCTGTTGGACCCAGATTTTGTGGTTTGGGTGTGAAGTTGTAGATGTTTACAGGAGTAATATAAAATATCTGAAGGAGATGAAGGGTGTTTGAAGCTGCTTATTTTAACCCTCCCACTGTGGTGACCCCTCCAGGAAATGTGACCGTTGAGCAGGGTTGATGGTTTATCCTTTGAGGTCCATGTAGGAAGGGTTAGGAGTGAGTGGACCTCAAGTGTTAAACCATCAACCCTGCTCAATGGTCACCTTTCCTGGAGGGGTCACCTGATAGGACAGTGGGAGGGTTAAAGAGGAAAATTAGAAAACGCACCAAAGACCCAATAAAAGTCCCTTTGTTTATCCTAACCTCATCAGAAGTTGTTTCCGTGGAAAGGAAGCCGGCAGGTTCTATAAAAATATTTGTGAAATGGGGATTTCAAGGAAACCAGATGCACTGGGTTTTATGGATTTTTGGTTTATGAAGGTCATGAGAGTTAGAGCGGTGAGTGTCATTCAGACATGGTAAATGGTAAATGGCCTGTATTTGATATAGCGCCTTCTAGAGTCCTGGAACCCCCCAAGGCGCTTTACAACACAATCAGTCATTCACCCATTCACACACTGGTGGGGATGAGCTACAATGTAGCCACAGCTGCCCTGGGGCGCACTGACAGAGGCGAGGCTGCCGAGCACTGGCGCCACCGGTTCCTCCGACCACCACCAGCAGGCAACGTGGGTTAAGTGTCTTGCCCAAGGATACAACGACAGTGACAGACTGAGCGGGGCTCGAACCTGCAACCTTCCGATTGCAAGGCGAGCACTTAACTCCTGTGCCACCGTCGCCCATCTGTAAGCCAGCTCTGACTTAGGAGCTGCATTTAGTTGTTTTCATTTAGTTTATCACAAAACTAATCACATTTCCCAAAGTGATGATAATAATAATAATAATAATAATAATAATAATAATAATAATAATAATAATAATAATAATAATAATAATAATGGGTCCTAAAGAACTTCCTAATGATCAAAGACAGTTTGATCTATGGTCTAGTACAAGTGAGCAGGTCAAGTAAACCAGTGGTTGTCCTTCTCAGACCTGCTCATGTCATGTTGCTGAAATTATGTTGGATCCTGATGAAGTACATCTTTTCCAAAGGTTCCAGCTGTGCTGAAAAAATTAAATCAGCTTATGAAAGTTAGTTGTGGCAGAAATAAGCTGTTTTGACTCAAACTGTTGGCCCTGTTGCACCTGTTCTTTCCCATCTACATATTAAAAACTGAGCAGCGATTCAAAGATTAAGTGGCAAAAGAGTTTTGCAGAAGCGTGTTGTTACAGATTTGATGCTTTTCAGAGAAACGAGGAGGATTTTACTCTTCCTTTGTTGTTAACCAGAGATAGAACAGCAAGTGATTGATGATTTTTAGGTCACTTATCTGTCTGCTAATTAAAGAGATCAGAAATCCTCAAATCCATTAAAATCCCCTTAATTTAATCTACGGCCTTAGAAAATGCATCTTCCCTGAGGAAACGTGACAGTTCAGGTTGTACTTGGTGAGCCATCACACGAGTCACCTACAAACTGGATCTCCAGGTCTGTGGTCTTTGTCATCCAGAAGTGTCCTTCTGTGTGTGTGTCTCCTGCGGGCTGAGTGTGCTGTCCCCCGTGTGTGTTTGTGTGGTGACTGGGAGGCGAGTGAAGGTAAATTGCAGTGATTATGTGGCAGTAATTGAACAGGGATGGTGTTTAATTGAGTTGTTGTTTCCTGATGTTTCTCTGTAGTAGCAGGAGGCGTCACGCTGTCAGGAGCCACGTCTCGCCGTACCAACATCACAAGTTGATCAGTGGTTTTCTTCACTGCACCAGAGGCTTTCTTCATCTTTTTAGACACATTTGAATCAGTTTTGACCTGAATACGGTTTGTTTGGCTCTGAGATGAAGGTGTGTGTGTTTGAAGAATCTCTGACCACTTAAACACACACTACTGTAAATAAGAACTTCCACTGTTTGTGTGTGTGGGTGTGGGTGTGTGTGTGTGTGTGTGTGCGTGCGTGCGTGCACGTGCATGTGCATGTGTGTGTGTGTGTGTGTGTGTGTGTGTGTGCGGGTGTGTGTGTGTGTGTGTGTGTGTGTGTGTGTGGGTGTGTGTGTGTGGGGGGGGGGGGGGGGTCTGTGTGTGTGTTTGTGCACGTGCATGTGCGTGTGTGTGTGTGTGTGTGTGCGTGTGTGCGTGTGTGTGTGTGTGTGTGTGTGTGTGTGTGTGTGTGTGTGTGTGTGTGTGTGTGTGTGTGTGCGGGTGTGTGTGTGTGTGTGTGTGTGTGTGTGTGTGTGTGTGTGTACTTGCACGGATGAGTTCATACCTACATCCATCTGTTAGTTTTATGTATATGTTTACATGTTGGTGTGCATCTGTTTTGACTTGAATGTGCTGCCTGTCACAGTTTGCTTGTGTGTGCATGCGTGCATCCGTCCATCTGTGTGTGTGTGTGTGTGTGTGTGTGTGTGTGTGTGTGTGTGTGTGCGGGTGTGTGTGTGTGTGCGGGTGTGTGTGTGTGTGTGTGTGTGTGTGTGTGTGTGTGTGTGTGTGTGTGTGTGTGTGTGTGTGTGTGTGTGTGTGTGTAGCTGTATCAGATCTGCCTGCGGGGCTCTTTGGCCCAAATCAAATGGTATGAAACATCAATTTTACCATTTGCTTTCCTCCTTCTCCTGCCTGTCTTTTGTACATTTTATCCCCTCCAGCTCCTTCCCACCTCCTCCCCTTCTCCTGTCCTCCTCCTAAAAGTCTTTCAGTTTTTGGAGGTGTGATTATGTTCCTCCTCTGAGCACCAGTGATCTGAGGACTGTGTGTGTGTGTGTGTGTGTGTGTGTGTGTGTGTGTGTGTGTGTGTGTGTGTGTGTGTGTGTGTGTGTGTGGCGTTGGGTTGGTGATCTGGGCAGACTGGTGCTGGGTATTGTGAGGTGCAATTCATGGACGATGTCTCCAGATGAATGCCTCCATTCACAATTACAGCCTCTCCATTAGCTGCAGCCCTTCCTGCCTTGTTGTCTTTTCTTCATCTTTGCAAGAAAAAAAAAGCAATTAAAGTTGGACAAAAACAAGATAGAGGAACACAAGCAGTGTACCTGGAGAGAGAATAAAAAACAGAAGATGAAGGAGACTGGGGAAGATTGTCTCGATGCACAATCTCTGATTAATTCAGGTGAAAATCCTCTTAGATTTACTGTCAGCAGCCATGTGTGTGTGTGTGTGTAAATATATATAAATATATATATATATATATATATATATACACACACACACACACACACACATATATATATATATATATATATATATGTTGATTGATAAAATAATCATAAAACAAATGATTAATACATTCACACACACATTCTCACACTGGCGGTGATGAGCTACAATGTGACCACAGCTGCCCTGGGGCGCACTGACAGTGGCGCAGATGCCAAACACGGCACGACCAGTGCCTTCGACCACCTCCAGCAGGCAGGGAGGGTGAAGTGTCTTGTCCAAGAACATGACTGACTGGGGAGCCTGGGTTCAAACCAGCAACCCACCAATTACGGGATACACTCCTTACCCCTGAGTCATCGTCACCCTTTGCATTTGACAGGATTGATAGGCTGAAGGTGTCTAAGCACAGAGCAGCAGTTTTAAAACAACCCTCGATGATCACAGGGGTTCATATGATTGTTTTTGTAAAAACGTATAAATGACCCGCGGCACTCGCGACCGCTACTCGGTAAACTGTGTGCTACACAGAGACTCAACATGGCACAACAACAGCAGTGATTGATTAAACATTTTGATGAGTTTCTGGCTTTTTGTCAGACTCTGAACCAGGAAATGGCTGCAGGCAGAAAACTCTGGAGCAACCAGTGACCCCACCCCCTAGCCAATCAGTGACTGACAGGCGCTGATGGGTTAGGGTTAGGGTTAGGACGCATTTCCAGACACGGTCAGCACAGTAAGAACCACATTGAAGGAGGTACAGAAAAGGTGGTGGAAACCGTTTTGTTGGAAAAGACTGTCAATCTGAAGCGCACCCACCTGAGTCATGCTAATTCATGCTGTTGGCAAAGGGCTAAAAGGACATGTGTGTAAAAGGACCAGATGGCTCCATTTAAAAAAACTGTTGAAAGACATGATGGCTTGTTTCCAACGTGAAAACAATCGAATGTTCAATGCAGAGGTTTTAATCAATGATGGAGGAACCTGAAACATTTTCAAAAGATGGGCTTGAACCTTTTTTGAATCAGTTCTTCCTTTTCCATTTCAGAGTGATCCCTGCAGAGCGTCATGTCCATGGGGTCTCGTCACCTCATCAGCAGGCTGCACAGGAGGAACCGCATCGCTCCTCTGGATCTGCCTCAGCTGGTCTACAAAATGGAAAGAGACAGAAGAGTTCAGGCTGCTGACATCACCTCCCCAGCCAACACAAAGTATTGTACACCGACACACTCCACATGTCCAACACACACTCTGATTTACTATTCCAATAAATCAATGAGACCGCCTAATTTCCTATGGATTTCAATTTCCCCCTGGGCATATCTGCATTGATCAACTTCAGGTGTGAGGATGTGCCAGGCGTCGCTCACCATGACACTGAAGAATGGCTTTCAGATCTCTGCTATACGGCTGTGTGTGTGTGTGTGTGTGTGTGTGTGTGTGTGTGTGTGTGTGTGTGTGTGTGTGTGTGTGTGTGTGTGTGTGTGTGTGTGTGTGTGTGTGTGTGTGTGTGTGTGTGTGTGTGTGTGTGTGTGTGTGTGTGTGTGTGTGTGTGTGTGTGTGTGTGTGTGTGAAGGGATATAACAGGGGGATTTGTGCACATGCAGCATTTCTGTTCAGCGCTGTCGTCACTGTGGAGGCATTAGGATACAAATCCTTGAGTCTGAGTAATAACATCTGAAAATGTCTGAATCATACAGGCAGAGATAGGGATCAGACAGACGGATCGAGACTCCAGATATTGTTATTCCCATCAGATCTGCTCGTGCGTCGAGAGTAGTCATCATTATCAAGAACAATCCAACAGCATTCAGCAACAATCTGTTATTGCAAAGAAAAGACCAGGATGTAACTCCAGAAATTACAGACATTTATTTCTGTTGTTAATCATCATTTGGGCTTTGGGTTGTCCCGCTACAGTGATATGCTCTGCCTGCTGTGCTGCGTCGGCCGCCTGATTCCAGCTCTGACAAAAGTTTGCGCCTATGAAAAGTAGCAGCCAATGGCTGACATGTCCTTGCAGGTTGTACCTGGTTCCCGGGCCTGTAGATGAGTGTTGAGTCGGTGTTGGGACTCGACCACAAGGTCTGACCAACATCTTTACCCCTGAGTTACTCCCCTAGAGGCAGATTTGAATAGATTGTGTAGGCAAGGAGGAGAAATAAATTGGAGAAAAGGATAAATCAATGCTCGGCACAGAGGAAAACAGACCTTCCAACCCCCAGTCTACTCACACACACACACGCACACACACACACACACACACACACACACACACACACACACACACACACACACACGTTCCTCAGCATGGCTTTTCTTTTCCTTGGGCTGTATTGGATTGGTATTCAGAGCCGAGGAGAGAGACACTGAGAAAAAACTTGGCCTACAAATGATGTCCTTTGTGTGATCCATTAGGTTGGGAATTGTTGGTGGGGACTGGTGTGTGTGTGTATGTGTGTGTGTATGTGTGTGTTTGTCTGGGGGGGGGTTGTCCCAAAGAGATGGTGGGAGGCTGGAAAACAAATAGCTTCACCAACGCCGTCTCATCTCAGAAGGAAAGAAGAGATCAGCTCCAGCTTGTCACCTCTTTCTGTTTATGATTTACAAGGTACCAAGGTCAGTGGTGTGTGTGTGTGTGTGTGTGTGTGTGTGTGTGTGTGTGTGTGTGTGTGTGTGTGTGTGTGTGTGTGTGTGTGTGTGTGTGTGTGTGTGTGTGTGTGTGTGTGTGTGTGTGTGTGTGTGTGTGTTCTTACTTTGCCTAGTGGGTTTTTAATCTAGGTCATATTATATTTTTTGTTTTGTGTCTTTTCTCTTTCGTGGCTGTGATTGTAACCATGTGCTCACCAAATTAATTGGTGAGGATCAGGAACTCTGTGACACTGCTGCAGACAGGATTTAGATTAGTTTGTTCCTTTGTGTCATCATTAATTAGATATTAGCAATCAGCTGTTGGAAGAAGTCACCCCAAAATGTTTTCTGAAGTGTAAAAACTAAGAAGATAGTCAGGATTTAGTTTGATTTTGGACAGCACGCTGTATAAAGACAACAGACTGTGTATAATGTAAGAATAACAAAACCAAAAGGTGTGCTCGGTTGTGTTTTATGTGTCACCAGCTTAGCTGAGAAGCTCTTTGAATGGAAATGTCAGTTGGTGGTGGACGTTTCACCACTGTAGCCCAGACTGAAAATGTCAACAGCTACTGCACAGAAATACAGACAACTAACGGTTGTGAACATTTGCATTACATTCAAATAGAAAACCTAATGATGCTGTTAAAGTTCAAAATAAATCCAGCGAATCAGAGGGTACCTTCCCTCCGTCTACGTGTGGGGGGACGGGTTCTGACTGTGGTCTGTGCTTATGCACCAAACTACAGTTCAGACTACCCACCCTTTTTGGAGACCTCGGAGGGGGTGCTAGAGAGCGCTCCTTCCGGTAACTCCCTCGTTCTGCTGGGGGACTTTAACGCTCACGTGGGCAAAGACAGTGAGAC
Organism: Nothobranchius furzeri; assembly: GCF_043380555.1. Lineage (NCBI taxonomy): Eukaryota > Metazoa > Chordata > Actinopteri > Cyprinodontiformes > Nothobranchiidae > Nothobranchius > Nothobranchius furzeri. The sequence goes on from NC_091745.1 coordinate 52,274,290, forward strand.
TTGGAGAGGTGTAGTTGGGAGGAACGGCCCCTCTGATCTGAATTTGTTTGGAGTGTGTTATTGGACATCTGTGCTAGTCATGGATTGTCCATAATGAACACCATATTCAGCCATATGTGCTCTTGGCACCAGGAAACCTTAGCGCGCAGCTCGATGATCGACTTTGTTTTTGTTTCATCTGACCTGCGGCTGCATTTCTTGGACACGCGGGTGAAGAGAGGGGCGGAGCTGTCAACTGGCACTACCTGGTGGTGAGTTGGCTCAGATGGTGGGGGAGGATGCCGGTCAGACCAGGCAGGCCCAGACGCATTGCGAGGGTCTGCTGGGAACGTCTGGCAGAGTCTCCTGTCAGACCAGGGGAGGCGGGGGACATTGAGTCTGAATGGACCCTGTTCCGTGCCTCCATTGTTGAGGCGGCCGACCGGAGCTGTGGTCGCAGGATCGTCGGTGCTTGTCGTGGCGGCAACCCCCGAACCCGCTGGTGGACACCGGCGGTAAGGGATGCTGTCAAGCTGAAGAAAGAGTCCTATCAGGACTTTTTGGCCTGTGGGACTCCAGAGGCAGCTGACGGGTACCGGCAGTCCAAGCGGAATGTGGTTCGGGTAGTCACGGAGGCAAAAACCATGAAGCAAGACTTCCGTATGACTTTGAGGAGATTCTGGTCCACCATCCGGCGCCTCAGGGGGGAAAGCAGTGCGCTACCAACACTATTAATAGTGGGGACGGTGTGCTGCTGACATCTACTCAGGACATTGTGGATCGGTGGGCAGAATACTTTGAAGACCTCCTCAATCCCACCGACATGTCTTCCAGTGAGGAAGCAGAGTCTGGGGACTTTGGGTTGGCCTCTCAAATCTCTGGTGCTGAGGTCACTGAGGTGGTTAAAAAGCTCCTCTGTGGTAAGGCTCCAGGGGTGGATGAGATCCGCCCGAAGTTCCTTAAGGCTCTGGATGTTGTGGGGCTGTGTTGGCTGATGCGGCTCTGCAATATCGCGTGGACATCGGGGGCAGTCACACTGGACTGGCAGACCGGGGTGGTGGTCCCCTTATTTAAAAAGGGGGGCCGCAGGGTGTGTTCCAGCTACAGGGGAATCACACTCCTGAGCCTTCCTGGTAAGGTCTATTCAGGGGTTCGGGAGAGGAGGGTCCATCGGATTGTTGAACCTCAGATTCAGGAGGAGCAATGTGGTTTTCGTCCTGGCTGTGGAACACTGGACCAGCTCTATACCCTTAGGGGGATCCTGGAGGGTGCGTGGGAATTTGCCCAACCAGTCTACACGTGTTTTGTGGATTTGGAGAAGGCATTTGACCTCGTTCCTTGGGAGCCCTGTGGGGGGTACTCCGGGAGTATGGGGTACCAGGCCCTCTGATACGGGCTGTTAGGTCCCTGTATGACCGGTGTCAGAGCTTGGTCCGCATTGCCGGCAGTAAGTCGGGCTCGTTCCCAGTGAGAGTTGGACAACGCCAAGGCTGCCCTTTGTCACCGATTCTGTTCATAAACTTTATGGACAGGATTTCTAGGCGCAGCCAAGGTGTTAAGGGCAGCGGTTTTGGTGGCCTGAGGATCAGGTCTCTGCTTTTTGCAGATGATGTGGTCCTGTTGGCTTCATCAGAACATGATCTTCAGCTTTCGCTGGAGCGGTTTGCAGCCGAGTGTGAAGCAGCTGGGATGAGAATCAGCTCCTCTAAATCTGAGACCATGGTCTTGATTCTGAAAAGGGTAGAATGCTTTCTCCAGGTCAGGGATGAGGTCTTGCCCCAAGTGGGGGAGTTTAAGTAGTTCAGGGTCTTGTTCATGAGTGAGGGAAAACTGGAGCGTGAGATCGATAGGCGGATTGGTGCTGCATCTGCAGTGATGCGGGCGTTGTACCGGTCTGTCGTGGTGAAGAGAGAGCTGAGTCAGAAGGCGAAGCTCTCGATTTACCGGTCGATCTACGTTCCTACCCTCACTTATGAGCTTTGGGTAATGACCGAAAGAGTGGCCAAAATGAGTTTTCTCCGCAGAGTGGGTGAGAAGCTTGGTTATCCGGGAGGGGCTCGCAGTAGATTTGCTGCTCCTCCACATCGAGAAGAGCCAGTTGAGATGGCTCAGGCATCTGGTCAGGATGCCTCCTGGACACCTCCCTGGTGAGGTTTTCCGTGCACATCCAACCAGGAGGAGCCTAAAGGTAGACCCAGGACACGTTGGAGGGACTATTTCTCTCACCTGGCCAGGGAACGCCTTGGGATGTCCCCGGAGGAGCTGGCCCAAGTGGCTGGGGAGAGGGAAGTCTGGGTCTCTCGACATAGGCCACTGCCTCCGCGATCCGACTCCGGATAAGCGGATGAAAATGGATGGATGGATGGATGGATGGATGGATGGATGGATGGATGGATGGATGGATGGATGGATGGATGGGACCAAAAACCATCCCTGACTTTACTAAGAAGCAGACTTGTGTAAAACCTGACTAGAGGCAACAGGCCTTGATTTAAAAGAAGTGTTCCTAATTCTATTTTTGTTGCCGGGAAAAAAAAACAAAAATTATATTTTAAAGACGAGAATTGACACGAGTAGGTTCCATTTGGAGTTGGCTCTGGAAAGTTGGACCACAGCGTGTCTGCCTATGTGCATCTGTGTCAGGAGTAGGTGTTGTACCATATTCTGCAATTATCAGATTCTGTGACTCTATGGGGAACCTGAAGAAAGGGGTGGCACCTTAGGATTGTATTTTGTATTTAACTTTATTTTTGCTTGAATGATTTCTTCCTTAAATCTATATTCAGTTGTTTGATAAAGAAAAGCACCAGGAGTGTGCAGGCAAGAGGTCCGGACTTCCAGCCCAACCAGAGTCCACCAGCATGACCGCCTCTGTAACAGGATATCACAGCTTCACTTTCACTAGAAAAAGGCAGACTTGGTTACAATCTGTTGCCTATTTTCTATGTATGTCAATGTTTGCAGCTGATTAGGAAACATGCTAGCATGCTAAATAGTGAACATTTTTAGATATCACCTAAAAATCCTCCTAAGCTGCCAAAACTTCCTGTAAATCTCGTCTCACTTGCTTCTTAAGTATGGATCTAATTGTACGAGGCGCCCTGTTGTGGTTATCAGACCACTTGGCTCTCAAAACACATTCTTAAGATGCAATCAAATCCAAACTTCAACTTCCCGCCAATTATTTATGCACCCATTTTTCTCCCTCACTGCTCACCCCGTCTCCACTCTGCCACACTATCTCTATTATTTCCCTGAGACATGCACCACTCTGAGCTCTTCACCAGCAGCAGCGGCGGCACACATCATTTATATTAGCTTGGGAGTTCTCTTCGATGCCTTTCTTTTTATAGTTTGGTCGTTCACACTGTACTCCCTGCTGTGCTTCTATTTTCATGAATGCTGTGAGAAATAATTGAAAGTGCCGTGTTCGGTGCCGTCTGTTGCAGCTCTCCCACTTCCTCATGCCTTGTAAATACTGTATCACTAAAACCCCCGCTGTAAGCTGCCAGTTTGGGAATCCTCACAACTCAGAGACATCAACGCTCACTGAAAACTCCGAACATGAGCCAAGATGGCATTTTTACCACAGTCTGAAGTTACGTTGCACCAGTGGACAGAGCTTGGTCGTTTAGTTTTTTTTATTGTGCAAACAGTTCAAACTGATTTCTTCAATAAATCCCAATCCCTCTGTGTGTTTTCCTCACTTTTTAAGCCATGACTTTTTTAGAAGGAAGTAAAAACATGTCAGAGGAGTCTCGACTCCTCCTGTAAGTGGTGGTGTAACAGATGAACTCTGTATATAAGAAGGAGCTTTTGAGAAAATAACCCCCCATCGGGTCTTCAGGTTTGTGGGTGGAGGCTCTGAGATGTGTAAAGCCTCTCACCTTAGATCAGTCAGAGAGGCTCAGTGGTTCCACCTGGTGTTTCTGCAGCTTGTCCCACACACGCCTCTAAAACTTTGAGTATGTTGACTTCTGCTGCTTCATTTATCAACATGGAAGTGAAGAGCAAACTTGTTCAGGGTGCCCGCTCATGTCCGCTCTTTTCTGTCACAGGTTTATTATTTGTTTCTCCTCCCGTCGCGTTAGAGAAAATAATTACACAAATATGAACCATTGAAACGTGAGGTCCATCAGCGAGAGTTCACTATGATCTTTGGGAGCAGTACACTGACTGGCTTTAAAAGGCTTTAAAAGCCATTTCCATGTATGAATCAATGGACTGTTGGTAAGAAAACCCAGCTCTTTTTGGAGCTCTGGAGCCCAACTCTTTTAACTTCAGTGTAGAAACATGTTTCAATTTGAATAATAAATATGAAATATTTTAGTTATAAATTAGTTGTAAAAGCTTCATAAACCATTGATTAATCAATACAAGGAAGAAAATGTCCCCTTCATTTAAGTGGTACTTAAAGCCTGTACTGAAACCAGCCACCCTTTACCCTAAGTCTAAATGCTGACAGTGTTTGTCCTGAGGATGTTTATATTTCAGATCACCATTGCATTTTCTTTAACTTGTCAGTTTCTGCGTCCCCACCTCCTGCTCGCCGTATGGTTAGTTCTCGTTTTCTTAATGAGAGCACAGCTAGCAATTTTTCTGCTGCTTTTGATTCACCCTGTTCTTCTGATAACGACCCAGATTCCTTAACTTCTCAGTTTAACGAGCACTGCCTCTCCATTCTGGACAATGTCTGTCCGGTCAGAACCAGATCAGTTCCTGCAGTGAACCCTACTCCCTGGTTTAATGACAGCCTTCGCAGCCTGAAGCGCCAATGCAGGAATATTGAGCGCTTGTGGAAGAAAACCCATCTCCACGTCCATCTGCTGCACTTAAAGGATCTTCTGACATCCTTTAACTCTGCAGTCAGAGATGCCAGGGTTTCCTATTTTTCCAACCTGGTGTCCCAGAGCAAAGGGAACCCCAAGGTGCTGTTTAACACCATCAGCAGCATCGTCTCTCTCTCCTGCCTCTCCTACAACCTCCATCCACTCTGTTGCAGACGGTGAGAACTTTCTGTCTTTCTTTGTGGACAAAGTCAATAAGGTTAGATCTAGCATCTCTCCTTCAGCCTTATTGCTGCCTCTCCCAACTCAACCAGGCCCATCATCCTAGATAGCTTTGCTCCTGTTTCTTTGCCTGAGTTAACCAAACTAGTTAAGTCTATGAAGACCTCTGCATGCCCCCTCGACATCTTACCCTCATCTTTGTTTAAAAGTGCTTTTCAGTCCATCGGTCCCAGCGTGCGCTCTATAATTAATGCTTCTCTGGTCTCTGGTCAGGTCCCTGCTTACTTTAAGAACGCTGTAATCCACCCGCTTCATAAAAAACCGAGTCTTGACCCCTCTCTCCATTGCAGCTTCAGACCCATCTCTAAACTTCTGTTCATCTCCAAGATCTTGGAAAAGGTTGTGGCTAAACATCTCACAGCTGCTCTTGATGAACAGAAAATCTATGATTGCTTACAGTCAGGTTTTCGTAGAGCTCATTCTACTGAAACAGCTCTTCTTAGGGTCTCTAATGACCTTCTGACTCACAGTGATGCAGGGGATTGTTCTGTTCTGGTCCTGCTGGACCTGACTGCAGCCTTGGACACTGTTGACCATCACCTGCTACTGGGGAGGCTGAGAGACTGGGTAGGCCTATCAGGATCTGCTCTAGAGTGGTTCTCCTCTTATTTCTCTGAGCGCTCCTTTTCTGTTTTTTGGCAAAAGGAATCTAAGAAACTCACCTCGTATTGGAGCTCTAGAACTCAACTTAAACTACTTCAGTGTAAAAACCTTTAGCAGAACTATTCAATTTTCAAATGCACTTGAAAGTTACATTTTATGCCTCTATATTGACATTTTTATATGTTTTATTTATATTTTAGTAGTTGATATTTTACAAAACATTCACCATAGTCTTTGCAAATTCTTATTTTTCATTCAAACCTTTTAAAATAAACAATATGCATCAAAATGTTATAGTTTTTCTCTTATTTCGATCGACGTGCCTTTCACCGCTGAGGGACTTGGTTCTCTCTCACATGCTGAGTGTCCACCCTCTCATGGGTTCTAATAAAAGAAGTAACGTGTTTTTAGCTTTTCATGTCACCAAAATAAAGCAACATAGACACATAAAAACTTATGTGTAACCATCAGAGATGTCAGACGCTAACAGATCGAGAATTGTTTTAAAACAATTTTGTTATTTTGCGTACCTGGAAAACAAATTAGCGTAAAAATGTTTCATGCCCCATAACAACCTTCTAACATAGAATAGTAATAATAATAATATTCATCAATATGAAAACTGCACACTAAGCAGGAAGAGGCTCGTCTAAACGATAGAATACAGGTTTTCTACATCAACAGCACCCAATGACATTGTATCACTAAATTAAATAGGCGAAAGAAATGCTAAATACATATATCGAGAAAAACACACAGGAGCAACAATGCAATATGATACTATCCACGGAAGCAGCCATTTTTAATTGAAGCGCAGGCTCTCCTCTTTATAATTACTCTACCTGCAAAACTCACAGAGCAACGCTGAAGTAGCCTAGTGAACTAGACCAAATTCTTGCTTTGCAAAGTTAGTCTGGCTTGCCAGGCTAACGCTGAAGCAAACCAAAGGTCATTTTATCAAGCCTAAAGTGTAAATTCTTACCTTACCTTTGCTGGTTTATGGTCACAACAATCTGTGGTATAGTAAAAAAAAAAAAAGAATAAATCCACTCGATTTGTGTAATCCAATGACCCAACGTGACACTGAGCAGATTCCTGACTGTGTTGGGCTTTTTTTATCTGCTAGAGAGTTTTTACAAATCTCACATTTGGTTCTCCGTAATAGCTGTGAAGTGGTCACGCACATGTTCAACCTGAGGCTTCGGTTGGAGCAGCTCCCCATCCTGTGGAAGACCTCTGGTTCCAGTTCCCAAAACATCCCATCCCAGGGAACCAGAATACTACAGACCTGTCACCTTGACCCCCCATCTGATGAAAACTATTGAGAGACTCATCCTCACCTATCTACGTTCAGTGGTGAGCCCAGAAATAGACCCACTGCAATTTGCATATAAACCAAACATGGGGGTGGAGGATGTCCTCATCTACCTGCAGCATCGGGCTCTGACACACCTCGAGATGCAAAAGAGCACTGTGAGAAGCATGTTCTTCAGCTTCTCAAGTGCCTTCAACACCATCTAGCCGTGGTTACTGCAGCAGAAGATGAGGGGTGCAGGAGTGAACGAATATCTGACTGCATAGACCATCTAGCTCACCAACAGGCCACAGTACGCGAGGCTGCGCAAATGTATGTCTGAGGTGGTTGGGCAGTACTGGAGCTCCACAGGGTGTGGTGCTCTCACCCTTCTTTTCACCTTCTGCACCTCGGACTTCACCTACAACACCAGCAGCTGTCACCTCTTTATAGAAATACCACAAGCTATTTTAATTGTTTTAATCAATTAAACCAAAAAATCAACAAAATAGCCGCAGGAGTCATGCTGCCTTTAGTTCACACACTCACTTTGTTTTATAAATGTCTGATACTGATTGACACTGTGTCCCATAGCTACACCAGACAGATGTTCAGAGGGGACCAGGACCTGCTGCTGAGAACAAACTTGCTAAAGCCAACAGCTTCAGGAAGGAGGTGGACAGGAAGTGCTGGTTCTTACCGACTCATTTTGTCAAGGATGTCGCCATGACGAAGGCGCGGCTGTCAGACGCTTCAGATCCTACTGATGAAGTGAGCAGAGAGGTGGGGGTGGAGCAGCGGGGAAGGGGCTGAGGAGATGAAACATGGTTAAATAAAGACTGTTGTTCTCCACAGTGCAGCAAGCCAATTGATCACAAATCAATGTATTTCAAATGGGCCGCCTCAGTGTCAGCAGAGAATATTTATTGTGGTTTTTAATTCTGCTTCAAAACTCAATCTCTCTTCCACCTACAGAAACACCCACAAACACCCCACCCCCAAACATCCCCAAACCGCCCCATACTGCTTCATACACGCCGTACAGCCCCATACACTCCCATAGAGCCCCATACAGCCCTATAAAGCCCCTTACACCCCCCCCATAGAGCCCCATACAGCCCTATAAAGCCCCTTACACCCCCATAGAGCCCCATACAGCCCTATAAAGCCCCTTACACCCCCATAGAGCCCCAAACAGCCCTATAAAGCCCCATACTGCTCCATACAGCCCTAACAGTTATGGGAGCAGGCCTCGGTGCTCGTCTCCTCCACCTTGTTTTCCTTCAGACGTCACAAAGTTTAGTGAACGATATGTTTGTCTTTTTCCAATTCAATGAAGGGTGAACTCCGCTCAGTGCAATAAGAAATGGATTACCCATTCATTAAGGAGGCTGCGTCACTCGTCATTGAGTTGGACAAATAACAAATTAATTCCTAGCCGCTTAATTTCTCTCTGTTCTCCACTGAATTCTTCGATAACGTCGAATTTCTGATCACAGCCGCCTGAGCTCCCACGACTTTTCATCAATTCATTAAAAATGTGCCACAGTGGAGATGCTGGAGACAACGTTCTCTTCGTAGTTTCTAAAGCTTTCAAACAGGAAGCAAACGGAAATATTACTGTTAGGATGTTTTCACCTGTTGAAGGGACAAAAGGGTTGTTTCTTGCTTTCCTGGCATTTGTCCTAAACATCTGATCAGTACATTTTAACCAGTCAAGTGCAGGTCAGTTGGTGGTGGTGTTTTGTAAAGTAGCAGTAGTGTATTGACAGGGTAGTATTGATGTTTCAATTAGAGCAGCGTTACATAGTGCTGCAGCATGGTAACACGGTGTGTCTCCTGCCATCTGCTCTGCCTCCACGTCTGACGAACGAGACACGTGGGGCTAATCGAGCTGCACATGAGCGATGGCACTGCGATATCCGTCTCACCAACACACATACACACACACAATGCACACGTCCTTATGCAGAGAAATGGAGGGGGAGAGGGAAGGAGCGCTCCTCAGCCCTGCTGTTTGAACAGCACACAGAAAAGCCCGTGTTCCTCCCCTTCTCCCTTCACAAGTGCCACAGGAGCAGCCAGCAGGTTATTTCTCCAACAAGGAATCAGGCTAAAGTGCCAGATGCACGAGATGAAATTCTTCAAAAGCTCATCTGATGAAAAGACAAAAAAGGAAACAGCTTCTGCCAGGTTTTCTCGTGCTGGGACGGCCTGAAATAACAGTGTGCATTATGCCTGGCGTTCCAGCCTGCCAAAGCACACGAATCAAAGGCCTCATTGTGTGGATTACCTTGTTGATCTGCTGATGCCATTGAGCAGTATTGCAGGTGTTAATGTGCCAGATTTTTTTCCTCTCCTCTCTCTCTTCTTTTATTAGGGAGGTGTAGCGTCAGGTTTGTAATCTGCTTTAAATGCTTTCTGGGGAATGACACACTGAAACTCTGCCAAGATGGGTTTCCTGTGGTGAAGAGCTCTCTGTTAGAGCAGCTCACAGAGGAGGCTGACGCCTGTGGGGAGGGGCTACGCGCCTCACGCCACTTGTTGAAATATAGGTCTGCATGAATAATGAAAGAGGACGAGGGAAGTGATGTTACTAAGCAGTCTTACAATGATGCCCTCGTTGCTCCTCTTCTTTTGTTTCATCCGTTAAAAACTCCGACTTGTCTCTTTGGAGAAGCAAGCCAGAGTTTGTGCTCTGCATCTGCCTGAGCTGATGGAAGAGAGGAACCAGAAAGAAATGAATAAAAACGCAGAAAGAGAGAAAAGTGGAGGGCGAGACACAGAAAGAGAGGTAATCTTTGCTTTTTTTTTCCTGCTCCCCGGGGTGGTCTCTTCATCCAGGGCCTCAAAGAGCGACAGAATACACCTCCCTGCTACAATGGAGGGGACCCGTGGGCTGTCGCTATTTCTGAGTGTGTGTGTGTGTATGTGTGTGTGTGTGTGTGTGTGTGTGTGTGTGTGTGTGTGTGTGTGTGTGTGTGTGTGTGTGTGTGTGTGTGTGTGCGCGCGTGTGTGTGTGCGTGCGTGCGTGCGTGCATGCGTGTGTGTGTGTGTGTGTGTGTGTGTGTGTGTGTGTGTGTGTAGTGGGGGTGCAGCTTTAAGCAGGCCTTTGAGTGGCCTAATTGCATTGGAATACAGCAGCCTGAGAGCTGGTTCAGATCGCGGCGGGCTGCTGGAGGGGTTAGCGCCCGCACCTCGACAGCCACACTCAGCAAAAGAGCCCCGGCACAAAGCACACAATTAATGCTCTCCCTCTCGTTAACTCTCTCCCTACTTTTTGTCCTCTCCTACTTTTCTCTCATTCTCCTCCTCCTGCCCCCCCATCTCAGTCTCCTCTCCATCTCATGTTCTTCCTCCAACCCCTCTCTGTCTCTCTCTCCCCCCTCTCTGCCTCCTGACCAAACAGGCTCAGTATGTCGTCACTCGCCCGCTGTATTAATCCTCCCATGCAGCCTGTCAATCTCTCCATCTTTGATGCACACAACAATTACAGTAGGGATGAAAGACGTGGGCCGGCCGCCTCTCATTATGTAAGACAGGAACCGGGCCAGAGAGAAAATCACTGATATCTGAACAGTTCAGCTGAAATAAAACTTTCATGAAGAGAAATGGCGTGTCCTGTTTTTGACTAGCTCACACTGAAACAGTTCAGAAAACACGTGAATGCACAGTTTCTTCTGAAATGTTTGTTTTAATTGTTCTTTCTAGTAAATGACGTCAAAATAAAGTTGTGTTTCTTATTTGGCAGAAACTTTGTGAATGTCTGTGTTGTTCTATTATTTCTCTTCAGAGACAGTTCAGGTGTTTATTATAAATCTGTGACTGTTAAAACAGTCATGCTTGTTTTGGATCATCTGAACCCCTTCAGCTGCTGGTAAAATGATCTTATTGAAGGATGTTGAATGTAACTAAAAAAGCTAATTAACTAAAATGATCCTAAAACACAGGGACATTAAAATAACAAGTTATGTGATCCTAAAAGACAGGGACATTAATATAACAAGTTATGTTGTTACCTTCTTATTAATGTCATATTACATTAATATTACCTTACATCACATTATAGCTTATTATCCAAATGACAAGAAATTTGCTAAGAAATGTTCTTTTCCTTGGTGTGGACTGAAATGGAAGAAACAGTAAAAATACGGAATGGTTTCATCTTCCCTGCGATGGACTGGCTCTCTGTCCAGGGTGTACCCCGCCTGATTGCCCATTGACCGCTGGAGATAGGCACCAGCCCCCACGCGACCCTACGTGGACGAAGCGGGTTCAGACGATGGATGGATGGATGGATGGATGGATGGATGGATGGATGGGTTTCATCTTCCCAATTGTTTTTTATTTATTTCCTTAGAGATGTGTTTGAGCTGTCTGTGGCTCTGGGCTGTACACACACTCTCCAGATGTTACAACATGTTTTAAATCCTGTGGTTTAAAACAACCCTTCCTCAGACGTCAAGACTTCTCACTCCTTAAACATTTCTAAATGCTTCATTCTTAAAGGTAACCTACAAGATGTCCTCTCATTCTCAGATAATTCCTTTTCCAGATGAAGTCTTCTCACCACCTTTCAAAAAGCTGCAGATTTGTGTCCCAATTAGCCTCATACATCTCTACATAGAGCAGGTTCATTCATTTCTAAATGTCCTTCATTTAAAGATTACAGATTACGGCTCGAGTCCGAGATGACAACTTTCTACACCTTCCCCTAAACTAGACAGATGACTACATGGTTTTACATCCTTCCTGCAGATCTGGGGCCCAGACTGTCTTCATTGTGGAATCACTGGGCGGACTGTGAACCACTCAGTGATTTTGAAAACATATCATATTTAACCAGCCCCCTCCTTTGATTTCCTTGTATTACTCGAGCCGTGTCTTAATAAAATCTAATTATTTCCGGTCGCAGGACGTTTCTGGTGAGAAATTGTCAGACGGATGTGAGCTGATGTATGGGGAGACAGTCGCCTAATTGGAGCGTTAGAAATTGAATCTTTACAGCACACGGGTCATATAATTATCCTACTGTTAATTTAACGCTCACATTCTTCACTGTTCATTTTCCTCCCTTAAACGTAGTTTGGCAGCAGCCCTGCCCCAGCGCTGGGCTGTGAGAGCAGGCTGCATGGCCCCTCTCATTGGCCCTCACGAGTGACTGAATAACTGTGGACCCTGCAGTCCAAATAACAAGGCTCGCATCATTTATGCATTGTTAAGCCATGTAATTGAAATGAGCCATAGTTTGCATATTACGCCATTAAAATAATGTGCTTTGCGTTTCTCCCAACACGACTATTTAAGCCTGTGTGGCGATGTGGTAATTCCTTGAATTACAGCCTAATTACCACAATGTTCTCTTGATTTGGCCGATTTCAATGTTACACCACAATAATGTTGAATATTACCAGAATGAATGACGGAGCCGTGCCTGGAAACTTTTGATGGCATAACTTAAATCCTGGTGGCTCCACGAGCTGTCGGTGCAGCTGGAGCCACATCCATAAAGGATTATTAGCCTATGAAACCAGATCCATTAAAGACCCAATCACAAATCTCTCATTAAAGAGATCGGCCTGTACTTAGAATGTGAACATTTTGCCTGTTCCTCTCTTGATCCTCATTATCCACTTTATACTATCGTGTGCAGCCATTATTGATAAACAGAGCGTTAGAAAGCAGTATTTCTCACAGTTAATGCGTGCAATAAAAGATTTACTTCAGTGATCACGATTAACAATAACAGCTTTGGTATTCAGTCTTAATTTAAATCTACAATATTACAGTAAGAACTAATGCACATCCTTAGATTGTTTTGATTCAGATCACAGCAGCAGCGTGATCACACGTGAAAGGAGAAGTTGTGTTTCACCTTAGATGAGTATTAAGATCCCGTCCAGGTCACAGAGAAGAGACGGTTTGTAATTAGCGCCTACCTTTTGTCACGTGCCTCTGATTTGTTCTCAGGCCTCCATCCACACTCTCGACGTGTCCCCGTGTGAACTTTTAGAATAAATGAACGTAGCGCAGGATGATTTGTGAGCTCAGGCTTCCCATGTTTTCACTGAACAGTTTGGATTTTTTTTTTGTGGATGATTGCTTTTTTATTACCTTTTAATCTTCCTGTATAGGTCCAAGTTATTAAATAAAAGTTTAATTACAGTTTTAGTCATTTGCATAGTAGGAAAGTTGGAAATTGTGAATATTGGAGATCTGTAGGTGCTGATTTATAGGATTAATTTGTTGCTGCTGGGTCATATTTTAGATTTGGAGTGAGACCAACGTTTTACTTTTTAATCACATGTAGAAACTATTAACAGGTTCAGATTTTCCTAAAAATTACCAAAAGTTAGAATTTTCTGCCAGTAAAACATATTTTTGACGTTTTATTGGTTTGATTTATCTCACTGAAGCTTTGAGGATGGACACAATCTCATCTTTTCCACTTCTTCCAGTCTTTTCTTCCTTTTAGGGCCCTGGGTTCTTCACTCCTCCCTCCTTTATCCGTGCAAAGCTTTTGTCCCTGCAGCAAAGAGCCTCTCTAAATAGAGGCCTTTAGACAGTCCTGGATGGGGGGGCAGCAGCAGTGACGCGGCTGCTGTTGTTTCATTTACCTCTCCCTATGGCAACCAGCAGCAGTGAGCCAGGAATGTCCCCTCTCTGGACAAAGTCCTGGTCCCTGAAGCTGACACTGAGGAACGACAGCTGGGACGGGATGGAGACTTGCCCTTCGTGCCCTGGACTGGAGGCCTATACGTTTGGACTTAATCCTTCTGTTCTGTCTGTTTTCGCTTTAGCAGACGATGAGCTGAGCCTCCGACAGACCATTAACTCTAATATGGTTTCCTTGAAAATTATTTCTAAATCTTTTCTGGGGTGAAAAGTATCGCAGTTCCAATGGTTCCACTTGGAAACCTGATCCTGCAGAAATACCTTTAAGTCACTCTCTAACTTTTCCTTATAATTTAATTAAAACATCCTGTTAAACTGCTGTTATAAACCAGACTTTCCTCATGTTTCCTTTTACTTTATTCAAGCTCAAAAGCAAAAGTTTTAAAGTTAGCCCAGTTGAATACCAATTCTCCACTGGAGAACAAACACAGATGTATGGAGAAATGGCATTATAATAGGCAGTGAATTTTAAGAATCCTCATTTAAAATTCTATAAAATACTCTACAACTAATACCAGATAACCACAGTTGCAGGTTATTTACAAAGAAATTGTGTTAATTAAATTCAACGCTATTATTTGTATTTTGTTTCCATTGATGCTAAAAATGTTATGATTATTTATAAAAACAGTTGTCATGTCCACTCATTTTAACCACGTAAAACAGCCATAACAATGTTTTAGATAATTACTGATTTCATTCATTAGAATTAATCTATGTGTTATAATTTTATATCAGTTAAAAATGATAATCTCGTTGCAATAATTCCATGCTGACATGCATCATATTAGCTTGCATGTTAAACATATATATATATATATATATATATATATATATATATATATATATATATATATATAGATAGATAGATAGATAGATAGATAGATAGATAGATAGATAGATAGATAGATAGATATACATACATACATATGAATGGGATTTTCTGTCACCTGTCACATTGTACCATAATGAAAACAACATCATCTTTAAGAGTTATTTCTACTCTGAGAAAAAGAGTTTTACAGCATCAAAATTAATTATTGTTTAGCGGCTCAAAACAACCTTTTCAAGTAAGTGTAAATAAACTTGAGTCTGGATCTGGACCTACAGTCTGAGTCTGGATGAGGTGAATCACCTGGATCCTCCCCGCTGATCCCGGTCCTCCTTCTCCCCATGCTGCGCTCCGGCTCTCCGCTTCCACAGAAGCCTCAGCTCGCACCTCTCCAGCAAAGAGAGTAGTGTTTGTTGAGACTCCCAACAAGCCAATCATCGCGCTGTTGCCCTTGGTAGCCACGTCCATCATTTCCTGGCGCCCAATGAGCGACTGGGGCGGTGCTGAGTCCAGGTGCGCCTCGGCGTCCACTTGGCAGAGCGCCTGGGAGCCGCCTATGGGCAGGAGAGGATCTGTCAAATGCGAGGTTCTTTTAATAAGAGCGACCAGTCCGGCTCCGAGAGTCATGGCGACCGCAGCGTCTAACCACTACAGCATCCTCACCTCCAGCGCATCCATCGCGCACTCGGAGCCCGGCGGCATGCAGCAATCCACGGCATACCGGGACGCGCAGAGCCTGTTGCAGAGCGACTACCCGCTGCAGAGCAACAGCCACACGCTCAGCCACGCACACCAGTGGATCACGGCGCTGTCCCACGGAGAGGGAACCCCGTGGTCCACCAGCCCGCTCGGAACGGAGCAGGATATCAAACCAGCGGTGCAAGGCGCCCGGGAGGAGATGCACAATTCCAGCAACAACCTGCAGCACCAGTCGCGGCCGCCCCACCTGGTGCACCAGACGCACGGGAACCACCACGACGGCCGGGCGTGGAGAACCACCACCGCGGCGCACATACCGAGCATGGCAACCACAAACGGACAAAGCCTTATTTACTCCCAGCCGGGTTTCGGTGTGAACGGGCTGATCCCGGGCAGCGGGCAAGGCATGCACCACCACAGCCTTCGAGACAGCCATGAAGACCACCACAGCCCGCACCTCAGCGAGCACGGACACCCCCCGTCCCAGCATCAGCACCAGCACCGGCCGCAGAGTCACCACGACCACTCGGACGAGGACACGCCGACTTCGGACGACCTGGAGCAGTTTGCCAAGCAGTTCAAGCAGCGAAGGATCAAGTTGGGATTCACGCAGGCGGACGTGGGACTCGCCCTGGGGACCCTGTACGGAAATGTGTTTTCCCAAACCACCATATGCAGGTTTGAGGCCCTGCAACTCAGCTTCAAAAACATGTGCAAGCTGAAGCCTCTGTTGAACAAGTGGCTGGAGGAGGCGGACTCCACCTCAGGCAGCCCCACCAGTCTGGACAAAATCGCGGCGCAGGGCAGGAAAAGAAAAAAACGGACTTCGATCGAGGTGAGCGTCAAGGGGGCTCTGGAGAGCCATTTTTTGAAGTGCCCAAAACCGGCCGCGTCGGAAATAATCACCCTGGCGGACAGTCTACACCTGGAGAAAGAAGTGGTGAGGGTTTGGTTTTGTAACAGGAGACAGAAGGAGAAACGTATGACGCCTCCCGGAGGAGCGCTGCCTGGGAGCGAGGATGTGTACGGGGACACGCCGCCGCACCACGGGGTCCAAACCCCGGTCCAATGAACTCCACAGGACCGCTCCTCTTGGACTTGTTTATCCTTTTTATTTATCCCCGAGGTTATATATAAATCACTGGACTATGAAACCATCTAGAGGGTGTTTTATGTATAATATTGCAGTGAGTATTTACACAATATCTGCAGCGAATATCTGACAAATGGGAAATGGGTGAGGGGGAGGGGGAGGAGAGGAGAGGACGCTTTTTCTCAGCTCTCCCACAACTGAAGCCTGTCTGTGCTTTTCGAGGATACATGCCCGCAGCACTGTGACTCCAGTCGGCGCGGTTTCCAGGTGTAGCCCCTGCTCAGACGCGACCTGGTTAAAGGAACGAGCAGGAAAACGGATCAAACAGAAAGAAGGGATTTTAGAGAAACGGTAATAGCAAGATAGTTTCCACTCTTCTATTAAATCCGACGCTTTTGCTGCTGCGTAAAATGTGGGGAGGCGACGGCCTGTTTGGTTCTGTGCGTGACGAGGGTAGGCGGGTGGTGCTGCTGCGGGTCAAAGGAGCTGCCTTAACGGACTGATGGAGGCCGGTAAAGGCTCCAGCATCGCCCGAGTCAGCCTGGCACAACCGAGCCGCGTCATTTATTATTATTATTATTATTATTATTATTATTATTATTATTATTATTATTATTATTATTATTATTATTATTATTATTATTAGTGCAGCTCATTGGCAAAATCCGGACAGCAGCGATGTGGTAAATTGTTTGACCTCCACAGTCAGCGGGCAACAGCGTGTAAACAACAACAACAACAACAACAACAACAACAACAACAACAAATAAAGTTCTTTATTTTCCGCCCAACAAGTGGTGACTAATATCTTCCCTCCCTGCTCCAGGAAGGGCTCCACGGTGACTGATTGGCACTTTCCCACAACAAGACGGGCTAGATGTCTCAGCTAAAATAAGATGGCAGCAAATCTCACCTGACCTTTATTCGCTTCTGTAAATATTGTAAAAGTTATTTTTAAGTCATGACTTCATCTCTAATTTTTATTATATTTTTCTCTTTTCCACTGGGCACTTTTTAATGTTTAGTTTATCTTAAAGAAACAAGCAGATGGCGAAGAACCCAGCCTCCACCCATAGCCCACTGCCTGATGTCTGATCATGTTCATTTGGTCACCGACATGAGCTTCAGTCGCGCTTCAGAAACAGTGCGTGTATTTTTGTATTGGTTTTCTTTTTAATTTGTCTAAATTTTTATGGAGTTTTGTTCATTCATCTAATGTGTGATCTAAAATCCCACTTCCCCAATAAAAACAAAGCGCTTAATTCCTTGTAAGGAGATGAAAAACGAAGCAAATAAGAGTGTAGAAATTATTGGAATTTCAAGATACAGATAGAGACGTTAATTACGCCTTTGTTACAGAAATAAAAGTAATGAGTCTCGGCTTTTTTTTCTTAAAAATATTATGTTCCAAATATGACAGCATAGGATCAAAAATTATTATTATTATTATTATTATTATTATTATTATTATTATTATTATTATTGAGCTCATTTTTGCCTTTTTTAATATGTGATTTTTTATAAAGAAATAAAATCCTCACACGTTTGAGTTTATTATGGTATTTTGGAGATGATTGAACTGTAATTTATTCTGCGATGTTTAGTTTTATTTTATTTTCTAGATGACAGAAAAAGAAAGCTATATAAATGAAAGACAAACGGCTTTCGTTTTGCAGGGAAGGAGAGGCGCCTTTCACATTGCAGCGGGCATTGCCACAGTCTTATTTTATCTTGTTAGTTTTAATGCAAACGCATATTTATCCAGGAACGTGCTCATCTTTCTCACGCACTCCCTCTGGTTTGTGTCTCCTGCTAAAAACAAAAAGCAAAGGCGGCCTTGTGAGTTTTCCTCGGTAGCTTTAATGAAACGCTCATATTTACTGGAGCTGTGGGGTGTGGACCTGTAGCAATCCAACGCTGTTCATTTTCATTTCTGTGTTTCTCTGACTTGTTTAATCTGCTGGGTGTGAGGACATGTAGGCTCTATGTCACATTCACTGGATGGATGGGGGGGGGGGGGGGGGGGGGGGGCACAGGTGATAAACGCCTGCTGGTGTTCGGTGTTTCATCTCCTGACACGTGGACTTGCACATTTTTAAATAATGGGGTTGATATTAAAAAGCTTTTTTCCAACGCCAAGCCTAAATGCATTTATTTTCATTTTAATATATTTGAGCCGATCTGGTTTTTTGTGCAGCGGCCCTTGATCAGCCCGACAGCTGCGGGCTTCAGAAAAACGCTTCTTGCTCTGAGCTCATTGGTCTGAGTGGAGTTAATGGCTGCGAGAAAATTAGAGTGAATGAAGGGGAGATTGTGAGCTGATGATGTGTTGTTTCGGCCCCAGGCTGCTTTTAAATGGACTCGCTCTGGCCGCATCTGGTGAAATTGGGTCTCCAAAATCTGGTCCGGGGACCAAAAATGCCCCTCGGATGTTAAAAGAAGTCCCCAATATTGTTATTTAAATGTGCTTGGATCCTGTTTAGAATCCGCATTTTATTTGCTTCCACCATCTGATTCCTGCTGCTCTGATGTGCTTTTACTTTTTATTTTTATTATTATTTTTTTTTGGCGTGAGTGTATCAGAGCTAACTTGGTGTGAAGGGAAAACGCATTCTTTTAATAATACATTTTAAATCCCAATTAAGTTATTACATCGAGAAAGTTTGGATTAACTGATGTAAAATGGGAGAACATACTGGGGATGGTGGTGTTATGGTGACCTTGATGGTTTCTTCCCTTTTCCTTTGGTGCATCTTCCCTCTGAACTATTCCGACAGGAAGCTGCAGTGTGATGCCCCTGTAAACAAATCTGTGAAAATGGGAATTTATTTTATTTAACCGGAGTCGGCAGCCTTGTTTCTGCTAAGTGGCTGTATGAGAAAAGCAGCATTCTGCAGTGTTTTATTCTGACTGTAATTTAAATTCCCCTCGTTGCTCTTCTGAAATGTGATGTATAGTGAGCCTGTGAAAATGTGACCTTAAGCCCTGAGCGTTATGAGTCTGAATGATGGGAACTCATCTCTGATCAGCCATTAATGACTCTGACCAGTGAAGCTAAAGGGAAACAGAACAGGACTTCAGAACGTCTGTATTCTTGTTCTGACACAATTACACTCAAACAATGTAGTTAGTAGAAATACATTGTTAATAATAGTATTAATAATAATAACAACATGTAGTCAACACTGCACATTAATAGTAACAATAGTTTTATTGACCTTGTTTTGAACCAAAGGATTGTCTGCCCCTCAGCATCATCATCATCATCATCATCATCATCACTTTTTGGACGGCTGACATGAAACCACACGCGGACATAAAGCTCCCCATCTCCCTCTCTGTGATCTCTGAAGTAGACCTTTGAGAGGTCTGGTAATAAATAAAAACAGTTCCCTTTATCCACGCTGCAGCAGATGCAATTAATAGCGCGTTGCGTTAATTACACCTTCCTTTTTATTTAGGTGACTTCACATTTCCCATTAGGCTCCCAGTGAAGAGAGGAAGAAAAAAATCAGAAGCCAGGGCTGAGCTGTGGGGCTGGCGGAGGATTCTTGGTGCTGAAGCGCCATCTAGCGACACCAGCTCCACGGAGGGCGAGTCTTTACCAGCCAGGGAGGGGTCAGAAAACATCTGCTCAGGAATTTCAAACAGCAGGATGTGTGACGTAAGGCGTCAGAGCTGTAGTTCCAGGAAAACTGGCTGTGGAAACATTCAGTAGAAACATAAACTAAATCTGTCGGATTATAATCAAAGGAAAGTTTAGCGGGGAAAAAAGTTGATTCACACTTTAAAACCAATTTAGTGATTTTCCACAAAAACTGAAAGGTCTCTTCATCCTTTTATTCAGTTTTAATTAAAATAAAGTGTGTATTTTATTTAAAAGGAAATCCAACAATCAGAAAAATATATCTGAAAGCCACGTTCATTATAAAATAATAAGAATGTGTTTGTCAGGCTGAACTTCACCTTACATCTAATCTAATGTTTTATCTAAATTAAACCTTTTAAAACGATAACAGAAACAAAGTGTTTTACAAAAGACAATAAATGAAATACACAACTACTGAAACAACAAAACAGGAATAAAATCAAGTAAAGACACAGCGCAAGTAAAGCAGACTCAACTAAAATCAGGAGCTTTGTAGGTGAACTTTGGAGCAGGTATAGACCTCTTTGTTTGTTCCATCTTGACTCTTTGCTGACAGACAGTGTGACAGTCAATTAAACTCCTCTCTGTAATAAAACCATCCATGATTATTAGTAAAATAACATCTTGAATTTACATTCTGAAATTAGAAACCATCAGGCTTGGGTCCTACCGTTGGTTTCATCAGAACAATTACAAATCGCCTGCTTTCAGGATGTTTTCACCATCAAAGTGTCCACAACAAGAAAATCAAGATGACCCAAAGTTTAGTTTAGTTTAGCTTGAACTAAAAACTTTTCCTTGACAAAGATACCCGTTCAAATTCACATGAACCCTTTAGAAATAGTTGGTGTGTTGTTGAATTGTAATTGGAGGGCGTTATGTACAACGGGAATCCTTTAACGTGACTTCCTGCCGTGTAATTAATGGTGAAAACAGACTTTTTAGTGAAGAACGTTAATTACTCTGATGATAAACAGCAGGTACATCTCTAGAGCAGGCACTGATAGAATCATGCTTCTGTAGCAACCACTCCTTCAATTTGTATGTCTGCCTCACACACACACACACACACACACACACACACACACACACACACACACACACACACACACACACACACACACACACACACACTCACACACACACACACTCACACACACACACACACACACACACACACACACACACACACACACACACACACACCATCATTCCACCGTTTGACATTGCTGCTGTTCGTTCTCACTCAGATGCATCCCTGCTAATTACACTTTGCACACTTAAGTACACAAACGCTCGTGTGCGTTCACTTGTAAACGAGTTATTGTTTAATTATAACTTCACATGAACTTTGCTGAGCAGCGGGGCGAATCGTGTCTCCCCTTCAGCACGCAATTATTCGGACTATAATTGCTCGACCTGTTTGTGAAACGGGCTCGTCTCTCGACGATGCTGTCCCTCACAAACACTGTCTGTGGGGGGGCTCTGAGTGTGTGTGTGTGTGAGAGAGAGAGAGGTTTACAACACCACAGTTGAAAAAATAAAACAGAAAGATTCACCCTGATAAAGGTTTATTCTCATCTGTAACACTGCCCTCCCCCCGAGCCCCCCAGCATTCGCCTCTGTATCCGTGACTCATATCAAATCTTTATGAACGCTGCTTAAGTGAACCCTAAATTAACATGAAACTTTTAGCATTAAGACAGAAATGACGAGGAATTTAATTTTAACCTGAGTTATTTCATGAAATAAATGAGATGATGTAAAAAAACAAAACTTTTGAAAGCTAACCCGACAGCTAATTTGACATAGTTCCCATCTTCTTTCAGTAATAGGTCAGACAAAATGTCTTGTACACGTGGAAAAACATAATTTTTCATTTTCAAATATTTGGTCAGACCCTTTCTGTTATCGGGTCACAGGTAGAGGAAACCCTTGCTGGATTATTTCTTGGTACAAAGCAAATAAAATAGTGTTCTACGGCTGATATGTCACAAGATTCGTTCCTCCATGTTATTATAAAACACATTAAACTCAAATTCTGCACAGCTTGAAAGCAAAACAACAAAAATATTTGTCACTACAAGAACAGAGGTTTTTAAGATCCAGATTAGGAATTACTTTATTAATAAAACCACTTTAGGAATAGCAGGAAAAGACACATGTATAATAATCACAATCAAATTTAAAGCTAAAAGATTCAAAACAATGAAATAAAACCAAGAAACTGTGGCTCAACTGCAGAGTTTTACCAGAATTTCTTGGACACAAAGCTTAAAGGGAAAAAAAGTGCAACAATCTAATATTTTCTAATGCACCAGTAATTCTGCATCACAACATGGTCCACATTTTTACTCAGAAGGCAGGATTTTTTAATTGTCTGATGATTTTCCAAACATAGGAGACCACACACATGGTGATACGAAATCATGGATCTAGTTTTTGTCCTACAGTGTTTGGTCTCCAGTAACATAGAAAAAAACTAAACTACATGAAATTATTTCACAAGTGAACATTTCCTGTTCAGACTGGTAATTTCATGAGATCAAGTGTGACTTCAGAGTAAACAAACATGGCGGAAGAGGAGCAAGCTTTGGAATTCTGTCACCTCGCTTTCTGATTGGCTCATTTAACAGTAAGAATGTGTGTCAATGGAATTGAAACAAGTTTGAAAGCCTTGATTTATGATCCAAGTGGTTCCAATATCCTTCCAAGCAGGCCAGAGTACTCTTAACACATCACACACATTAGGATTATCTGATAAGATTATCTTCAGAGCCACTAATCAGACATGTCAATAAGATTGGCGTGAATGGAAGGATCGGGTCGAAAAAAGTTTAGACTCCATACGGCTTTGGCAAAAATCACTGAGTCCAATCAGGGCATTTGTGCCGGCTGCGGTGAAGTGCTGATTCGGAAAATTCCGTATGGAGTATATTTTTTCCAGACAGCGCATGTAGATTGTCATGAAAATAAAGAAATTATATGAGCCAGAGAAGAAGTGAGACTTGTTTCAGCAACGTGCATCTGGTGTATTTCAAATTAATACTTCTCACACTTTTTTCCCATCTTTTGTTTATTATTAATGCCAGAGATTAATTTAACAGTGTATGATAATTTGAGAAGGTGTGTATGGCTTTTGTTCACCAGCTCCCCTCTATCTATCAAGTTGTTATCACCTGAACTAGCGTGGGAATTTCTGGTGGTTTCGCACACAATCCACAGCCGGTGTTAACAGCCGTCCATCCAGAAACTGGACCGCATACGTTCAGGACTCGGTGTGAACAAGACAGAAGTACTCAATGCAAAAGTAAAGTAATCCAAATTAACTGTGGGATCAAATTATGAGTCTCTCCTGGAATCGAATTGGTTGTCATCCGCAACAAAGAAATTCATGTTGCAATTTCTAATTAATTTATTAAAAGGAAGCACGTACAGAGAAAACAAAGATGGGCCAAGCTCAGAACCCTGTGGGACACCACCAGTAACCTGGGACAAAGGGGACTGTAGATTGGCCTGCAGCAAATGAAGAAAAAGGGGAAAGCCACTAAAACAGAACAATCTTTGACAAATAAAAACTCATTCCTCTTAGTGAAATTAGGAGACATGCTGTAGAGGGTTTTATGAGCCAAATAGTCTTCCTCTTGAGAATACTGTTTATCGTTATACCGCGCAGCAGATCAGATATCTGAGCATCCTCGCCAGTGTTGCCCGTGTACAGTAATTACACAGGAGTATCACAGGATCGGGACAGCAGCTTGAGCGGACGGAAAGTTATCTTCGTGATTTAAACCAAAGGAAAGAAACACTCCCTTTGGATTTTCATATTTAAATGGGTTTAAAAAGTGAGCAATGACATGTTCCAAATCCTAAAAACACGTCAAAATAATACGCTTTAGACCAATAGTCTGCCGTGTCTTTATCTTTGGAACACCAAGCCACATATCAGAGAGAGGACTCCCGTCAAGGAATCTGGCAGACAGGTTTCACTGTAAAGACCACTTCTCCTGCAGATGCTGCCAGGATATGCTGTTGTGTCAGTCAAGTGGGGTGCAGAAAACAGTAGTCCATGCGGCACCGGGCAGCCTTGTAGCACCTCTTAACCTTTCTGTGATTTATATGTTAATGCTGGACTAATCACAAATCAGGAACAACATTTACATCCTTATTATTCCCCCTGCAGATTCATCAAGCCTCTTGAAAGAAAAACAAAAAAAGCTGAACTAATTGCAGTGGATCCCCTGGATACTATATCAGCCTCATAGAGGAGCACGACAGCAAGAAATCAAAGTGTGGAGTCGAGCAGAAAGCCTTCATGAATCACGTCGGTGCACGCCAATAGAAGCAGTGGTGGTGCTAGTGTGTGAGGAATAATCATTGGGGAGGCAGGCCAAATTAATACTTCAGCCCAGGCCGCCTCGTTCTCCGTCATTAGGGCACATTACAGGGCCACAATATACATCATTAAACCAGGCATAAACAATTCATTAAAAGGCCGTTAAGAAGACAAGCTAATGTCATTCTCCCTGTGGTATTAATAGAGTGTAAAATGGCAGAGGGTTACGGCAAAAAGGAGCATTCTGCAACGACTATCCGGCCACTCATCCTGACTAACGGCTGCTTGCTGTAAATTTATTAGCTGCCGTCTTCTTTCTTCTACTTCTGGAACTCCGGCATGAGACACAATTTACATTTGTTGTGTCTGTGATGGTGAGCTTCTCCTCACATAAACTGAAGGGAAATTTAATCTGTGGAAGTTAATGCCTTTGCAGCCACTTTGTTCTCCAGTCAGATTAGCTCTAATATCTGTGATCAAGGTGTGATTTTGAGGATTAAAGAAGCCACGTTGCATCAACAGCCTTGAGTTTATTTAAAATCTGGAAATGAAGCAGCCAGACCTGCAGGAGGGGTCTGAAATGTGTGGTTCTGGGGCCTCAAGTCATGCGTTAGTGCCTCTGCAGTGGCCCGTCATAGGCCGAACCAGAAGAAGCAGAGGTGATGATTTATGTGTGTTTTTAGGTTTCTGGTGCAATTTTAAACAGATGTTTCAGCGAAATACTCATGACACAAGAATCCAAACTGAGTTTATGGGATGCTTTTTTAATCCAACATAAAAGGAAATGTTTGCAAAATGCTGATGGAAAACAAAGTTGTTTCATGACAAATGAATTTAGACCCTGAAATAAGACATTCTCCAAAGTTATTCAGCCAAAAATTTAGACCCAAGGTTTGTTTGGTTGCTTTAATCAATTTCCCTCTGGGATTAATAAAGCATTTTTGAACTGAATTGAATTTTGTTTTTCTTAGAATAGATTCAATAACTGAACTTTGTTCCCAGTATAAGCTTTATCCACTTCATTTGGGATCATTTTGAATGTCTGACATGGAGAAGACTCACATGGATTACATTTGATCAAAGGGAGTATAAATATGTTTATTTTACTCCCGTTTGTATAATTTTGTCTTTTCCTGTGTCCAACAGTAAAAACACAAAAATCCTTAACAACTTGTCCCAGTTTCCTAACTTAATGTGAACAAGAATATATTTATTGTTTTCATAACACAGATTGAGCTATTGTTTTAGGTGAGTTATGAGGCTCTAGAAGGCTGCAGAGCTCCGGTCTGAACAAATAAAAGCTGTTATTCATGAGCCGTGTCCAGTCAACAGCCTCACCGCGTTACAGAAATAATCACATCAGTCTAGTTTTGTGTGGGCAAAATAAAAATGACGTGTTCTTCTGCTTCCAAGGACTGAAACTAGGAATAAAACAAAACTTCGGTCAGAAACAATTAAAAACAACAAAAACAAACATTCTAAAGGGAATAAATATTATTGAAGCGTCCATCAGACACAATAAATCTGGATGTTTGGGTTCAGGGTGGTGAGGACTGGTTGGAGACCTGTTCAGCCAGCCCCAGAACAAGGTACTTAAAAGTACTTTGGAGTACTTCACAAAGTACACGTTTTGTTGAGTAAAATGTTTAAATCAAGCAGACTGAAGCAAATAGAATGATGCAAAGATTTTTAAAAAGCTTGTATCTAACAGGTTTCTGCCTCCAGTCATTCCACACAGGGGAGAATAAATAATATCATTTCACATAATACTTCCCAAGGCTGATATACAAACAGGTTAAATCCAGCCTGAACCTGGTGACCAGGCGACTGTGGAAACCTTTGGTAGAGAACCCTAAAAGCAAAAGCACGTCTGTACCACCCGGGACGTCACAGCACGCTCTAATAGCAGGAATAATAAGGCACAAATATCTACTCGTAGTGTGTGATCTAAAGAAAAGTTCAAGTTTTCTCACAGAAACAAAGAGCTTCCCGATCACGGGGAAACCGGAGCTCAAATCACAGAGATAAATGATCAGAGACAGCTTTATCTTCACAAGCACACGGCAGCGTGTGACGTCTAAGCTCCGTTTACTTACATTAGAGCCGAAGGTGTGTGGTTTTCAGAACAAACAGCCAACTGTTGCTTTCAGTCATGGATCAAAACAAAAGATACGCACTAAATAACCCTGAGAATGATTTCTGATGTATTTACAGACTCTCATTGTAATTAATCCTCGTGTCCGACAATGCCACAGCAGGACTCGGGCGGTTTTACCCAACCCTAGCCTTAAATAATAACCCCGACGTCAAAATAAACACAGGTTTTTAACTAAAGTTTAGTGGAGTATCATTTTAGGACTACTAAATATTGGTAATCCTTGTTGGATTGACGATCATGATCTTTCTTTTAACCACATTTAAAGCTGCATTTCTATTCTGCCATCCATGTTTGGGTCTGCAGCCTGTAGCTCCACAGGCGAACCCTCAACATTCCTTCTGATGTCTTAGGCCCAGAAGACCTCTGAATATTACAAAGAAAAATGTGAACATATCGGACTAAACAGGGTCAGGGCTGACTGAGCGGAGAGAATAAAACACACATAAGGAAATGTGTGTGAGGAATTCTGTAGCGTCTTTCATCAAGAGGCTCACTGTTCTCAAGAAACCGTGTCAACGTGTGGGTAAAGTGCAAATCGTCTCATTTTAATAAATAAAAATGTTATCTCAAGTTCATTTTATCAATGCTTAATAATGCAGAACATAAAGTGTTCTATGCTTGAACGTTCAGGGAGAACTTGTGGCAAAAGGTGCTGCTTTGTGACCGTGAAAGGTTTTTAGTTGACGTGACTTTAGTAAAGCATTCCAAATAAAATTGTGGTAAACTATGGGGTGGTGTAGCTCAGAGAAGGCACTGGCAGGACACCTAACCTTTATGAAAGACTCGTCCAACACTCTGCTGTCACTTTGATCTCCAACACCACAGATGTTGGTTTGTTTGTGAGCCGTATTTCATACAAAGGCAGAAGTCCTCATCGCGTGTTGTTTGGCATCTGAAAATGGTGTTTGAACGTCAAAAAAGTGTGCAGCAGCTTTCCTGCAGCCTCCCTGATGGTGTGTGGCCACAGACTAGGCAGATGAGTGTCTTGTGCTGTCCACTGATAAGTCTTGAGCTGATTCTGCTCAGCCACTAAGACCACCTCAAACCCCCCTCAAAGGTACCGGGGCTTTCTTCACTCAGCTGTCTGTGATACGAGACAATCTGCAGCAGCGGACCAGCTCCTGCTGGTGAGCCTGTCCCTGCAGCTCGATGCTCCTCGGCAGCGAGAGCTGAGACAGTGGCGGGGTCACTGAGTGAAGCTTTTCTTGATGGCCACTTTGGGGAAGAGGCTGGAGAGTTCTTGGACGACCCGAGTGTCTATCTGTGAGCAGAAGGAGACGTCCAGGAGGACGAGGCGAGGACACGACTGGAGGAGCTTCTTGAGCGAGGCAGCACTCACCAAGCGTGTACCTGTTTGTTAGTAAAACCACACCAAAGCTAAGAAGACAACAGGAAAGACACTTTGCCTGAATTGTATGTTTACAAAACAGTAAAGAGAAATGAAAGTTTGCATCACTGAAGCAAGATGTCAAAACCTTTAGTCTGATGATAAAATCATTTATTCAGCAGCTGCTTAATTCTTCTGGGGCCTCATTTATCAAACATTGCGTAGAATCCTTACTAAAACCGTACTTAAGCCCAGCAAAAAAAATGTATTTACGCCAAGTAGGTTTGTGATCTATCAAACATGGAGTACGCACGGCTGCACGCAATCTCTGCTTTATAAATCAGAAACTATCTCGAAAGGTTCTCAGCTGTATTTTAGTCACATCTGCCCTCACCACACCCACTTACTGCCATAAACAGTCAATGCAAAGTGCCTTGTGGATCTCATGCATATACATAAGCCGGCTGTTGTAGTGCTCCGCCAATGATGATGGCGACCGCAGATCAAGGAAGCGCAATTTCATAGAAGCAGAAATTCAGGTACTTGTGGGTGAGGTGGAGAAATGAAAGGAAGTGCTTTTGCAAAACAAATAAGAGAAAATCCACGGAGTGTCACAGCGTTGCTGAAGCCGTCAATGCTGAGTTCTTCAGAGAGATCTGTGGCGGATGTAAAAAAAATGGTCCCATCTGGATCCGATCCCCAGACTCCCGGGTGGAAGTCACACGTGCTAACCAGTCTGCCAAACGGAGATCTCCCCTGTTCAACTAGCCAGGGCGCCTGATCAATCGGGTCACAGTGACAGGACACACACACTGCCACAGACGCATGATGTTCTGTCTCAATCTGTCCCCTGCTGATATTCTGCATTCCGTATTCTGCGCTTCAGGCTGTGTGTGTGTGTGCACGCGCGCGCGTGTGTGTGAGTGTGCGTGCATGTGTGTGTGCACGCACAAGTGTGTGCGTGTGGGGGGTCTTGTTCTGTGTGAAAACGAAGCGGTACAAGTGATAATGCTGCAGGATTTCATACTTTTATCCTTCTCAGCAGCAGCACTGCAGGTGCTCTTCATGTCCAACATGTGCCTAAGCCAGGTCCTTAGTCAACTTAAAGTTGCGCACATTTTTCCGCTAAGTTTTCTTTCATAAATCCCAAAGTTTGCGTGTAAAGTTGCTTATGCAGTTTTTCAACCTCGTTTCGTGCGTTAGCAAGCTTGATAAATGAGGCCGCAGGACTTTTTCTATTTATGTTTGGGCATTTAGAGCAAAACAGTCTATTAAACAATGGGGGCCTAATGCTGTGCATGTTGAATCATTCCTCTTTGATGGAGCCTTATCTCTTTAGGTAATTAAATTATCTGTACTGGAGGTTTAAAACCAAGAATCTGCATATTTTACAGACAGAAAATAAAGATAAGTAACGTGACCGTGGCCCTCATCCAGAAACAGAAACACGCGTGACAAGAGCATACCGAGTATGTCGAGATGCTGCAGCGAAGGGCAGCAGGAAGCCAGCTCCTCAATGTCCGAGTCAGAGACGGTGCGGTTGGCGGTGAGGATGAGCTTACGCAGTCGAGGCAGGCAGCGGGCGAGCTGCTGGAAACAGCCGGTGCTGCTCTGCAGGGTGGGACACCAGCCCAGATCCAGCTCTTCCAACATCCTGAGCAGAAGGAACCACGAGAACTTAAATGACCAAATCAGACGACCAGCAGCGCTGAGTTACTGTAAACACATTATTAAACTCTTTCATACGAATGAGGATCACAGCTACGTTCTACTTCCCTGCTCCTTAAACACAGATTCACCTGTGAGACCAAACAAAAGAGGACCACAGGAATCACTGACATCATTCACCAGAGCTGCTGACGCAGTAGGAGGCCTACCTGCAGCCAGAAACGAGCTCGGTCAGGCCTCTATCTGTTAGGTTTCTGCACCGCCACAGGTCCAGGGAGCGCATTGAGCGACAGCGAGCGGCTATCATGCTGGACACAACATCGTAGTCGTCGATCTACAGTGGAAGAAGGAAGCATTTCCTCTGTCAATAGGAGGATTCATGGCAGATGCCTACAGAAACTTCCTCCAGTGTTGCAGTGATTTATAAGCTCTGATTTGAGAATATTTCTGCTACATGTGGGCATCTCAAACATTAGGACTGAGAAAACAACACTGTGAGTAGAATGGAGTGGATGTGGAGTTCAGACAGAGATCTTCTTAAACGTTCTAGCCCATGTGCAGGTGGTTATGGTTAGTCAGATGTTGGCACTGGTCTTAAATCAGACTTAAAGAGCCCTTCTCCATTCCAACCTGTTGTGCATTTAAGATCCCTTCTGGTTCTAGGCGCACTAGCCTCAGTGGTCACAAACGATAAACAAAACAAGTTTGAGTTCTTGATATGTTTGTGTGAGTCTTCAGGCCTCACTCTGATGCTCAAAAGGTCAGTTTTCTCTTAAACGAGTCATCACAGGTGTCAGAAGGTGAAAAACGTCAAACCAACTTTGGGAGGAGCTGGCTGCAAAGGTAACAATAAATCAGACTTAATCATGACACTTTCTGACTAAACTGCATTTAAAAAATCACTAAAATAATCAGCCCTGGCAGCAAAAAGTGACTCCAGTTCTGCAACGCTGTCTCCCACAGCAATAAACTGGCTCAAAGATCTGGTCAAGAGGGAAAACTATGACAATGTGGTACAATTGGTTATTTAATTAATTTTAGCAGAGAATGTCTTCAATAGCATGTTAGAATAAAAACCCTGGTGAAAAACAACCTGAGCTCTGTTTGGACTTCACACATTTTCTCTGTGTTGTGGTTTCGTACAAAAACAACAGAACCCTGGGTTTCAGTCCTATAAGCTCCATGATTTACTTACAGAGTGCGTACGATACACTCATCCCACCCGTCGTTCATGCTCACCCTCAAACAGCTGCCCAGGTTGAGGTGTCTCATCTCCGTACAAAACGTCAGGATGCTCAGGACGGCTGTTTGCTGTAAACAGACCAAGGAGGAGATGTTACTGCCTTCTGCGAGGAGAGGAATCTGTCCTTATTTAAATAAGTAAAACCACGGTTACAACATAGATTATTACTAAAGAAGCAGCATTTACTAAAATACAACAAATCCTTTCTACAGTTCCTGAGAGAGCGAAGCAAAGTGAGGACGATAACCTCTCCTGCAGCTCAGCAGCCAGCATGAAAACATGGGAGTCCAACGCTACAGTTGCCAACACGTGTACATCTGCAGCAGGAGAAAGTGTCAGAGATGAAAGTGAAAACCTCTATGTGTGTGTGTGTGTGTGTGTGTGTGTGTGTGTGTGTGTGTGTGTGTGTGTGTTGAACTCAGTCTGGCATCTTCATAAACGCCTCTCTCTGGCGAGCTAGTCATTTAATTAGAGCGCTGACAGGGTAATGACAGCTGAGATGTCAGGAAGCCTCAGGAGACACACAGCTCACACGGTCTGTCCAGGCGTAAACAACCTGCAGAATGCTTGCCTGGCTCCACCACAGAAACTCTACACTGCTCAATGCTGCTCTGAAACAAGACAAACGCCTCCAAAACGCTGAGGTGCAGCATGAGAACATCACACAGCGGTTTTACGTTTCAGACCCAAACGCCTGCATCATGTCTTTAATGCTTCTGGACTCGGATGAAGACAGTAGAGGTGTACATCATGCTCACATCCTACAACAATCAGTCAGGAGGGTTTATCTTAATGACACTGAAAGTTGAATCTGTGTATGTACGTGCTTGGTAATGATAAAGTCACACATAAGTCATTGACTAAAGAGCAGCATGTAGCTAAATGAGATGTTGAGACACCTAAAGAGGGGTCGAGGTACATCTAATGTCTGGAGAGACGATAATGAGAAGGCAAAGAAATGGAGAAAAACACTTTCTCTGCTTAAAGCTTCAGAAATGAACATCTGAGCTGAGAATAACCCTTTGCACCTGAACTGCTCATAGATTTAGAAAACCTTGAAGAAGTGGATGATAAAATGCTAGCTTGGCTGCGAGGAGTCAAAGTGTTTATGTTAAAATTATTAAGAGAGCAAAAATGGACATATTAGAGTGTTTATATATATTTATATACACATATCAGACAGAGTAGCTCCAAGCCATGCATGGAGGGTTCCATCCCAAGTCCAGCACAGAGACTGTACACTAGCTGTAAGGAAGGAGGCTGAGGACTAGTGAGAGTGAGAGCCACTATCCAGGATGAAACATCCAGATCCATAATTACATCAAGGACAAGGCTCCAACAGATGACATGTTCAGTGAATGTCTCAGACAATGGCAAACAGAGGAGGAGGTGCTGGAAATACCACCGTGCAGGACAAACCCCGACATGCGATGTACCAACAGATTACTGAAGTGGCTGATACGAAGAAATCCTATCAATAACTAGAAAGAGCTGGTCTGAAGGAGAGCACAGAGGTACTCATCATGGCTGCACAGAAACAGGCCCTGAACATCAGAGCAGCAGAGGCCAAGATCTACCACAGCAGACAAGACCCAAGGTGTAGGCCCCTGAGACAATCCACCAGATAACTGCAGGGTGTAAGATGCAGCAGGGAAAGCATACCTGGAACGCCACAGCCAAGTGGCTGGCATCGTGTACAGAAGCACCTGTGCAGAGTATGGACTGGAAGCCCCAAGGTCAAAGTGCCCTAAGGCTGTTTGAGAACGAGGGAGCCAAGCTCCTCTGGGACTTCCAGATCCAGACGAATAAAAGGGTGATGGTGAACCAACGAGACATTATGGTTGTGGTTGATGTGGTAATACCAAGTGATGGCATCATCAGGAAAAAGGAACACTAGAAACTAGAGAAGTACCAGAGCCTCAAAGAAGAACTTGAGATAGCCTGGAGAGTGAAGACGTTGGTGCCCGTGGTCATCGGGGCACTCGGGGCAATAGCCCCCAAACTGCAGGAGTGACTATAAATCAAACTATCTAAATTTCTGAACTTTCATGGCAGAGTTTTACTCCCAGTCAATAACTCTACACAAATGTACCATCAGAGCAACCGAGTTTATCATTAATCGAGGAGCAGTAACCCAGCTTCATATTTAGATGGAGCAGATTCTAGTCCACAGCACTGACAGCTGACCACACCCACCTCTATCTTGGTCCGGTAGAGCACGAGTCTGCGGAGGAGAGTGAGTTTGGAGATGTGTGTGAAGGCCTGTGAGGGGAGGCGGTCGCAGGAGGACAGATTGAGCTCCTTTAATGTAGGACAAGTCTGGGAGATGACCTCTAGACAGCCTTCATTCAGGAAGTGACAGCATGACATCTCCAGGCAGACCAGGCTAGAACCACAAGCCCTCATAAAACTGAGGTGGGAGATGAAGAAAAAAGAAGTAAGAGACAAAACACCAAGGGAACTGACTCAACATTTATAACATTCTAGCTTTTCATTCTTAGGCCAAAGTTCTCATTTCACTTCTGTTATTAATTCAATTTTAATGTTTTTATCTTCAAGAGGGATCCAACTTGAAAACAGTTTGAACTCAGGTTTTCTCCTTTTCTAAGGTCATTCTGCTGTTTTCCAGAACTTGCAGTCTGCTGATAGTCTGACCTGCTGAAGCCTGTCAGGGTGAGGGCTCCACGGTTACCGGTCCAGGACAGGTTGAGCCTCTGGAGGAGAGTGCAGCGGCTCTGCAGGTGTCCCAGAGAGGCGTCACTCAGCCGAGCCCAGTAGGGCTGCAGACTCAGCTGGGTGTACTGCAGTGGATCACAGCAGTGCTGGTGCAGCAGCTTGCAGGTCTGGGCCAGACAGCAGAGGTCTGGCAGGGTCAGGTGGCTCAGGATCAGCTGGATGAGCTGCGGACGGAAGATGGGGAGAGGGGTCAGGAGAGGAGAAGGAGAAAAGAGGAGGGGGGCAGTAAGGGTAAAGACAAAACATGTTTAGTGTGACAGCAAAAGTAAAGCATTTTATAGAGAAATACAGAGAAAGGGAACCAAAGGCAGGCTGAGTGAGGTCAAACAGGAAAGAAGAATATTTTGTCCTCAGCACCAGTGATGATCTTCAGCTCAGAGCATCCTCACAGAGCAGGACAAGGCCACGGGGGGAGAACTTGGTTTAAGCTGCATTCCTGCACCTCTCAAAGAGAAAGAACGACTCTCATGTGAGAGAGTGAATCAACAATGTGCTCTGTTCAAACGAGTATCAGCTGACAGATAATAGCTAGATTGTGGTTCTGAAACAAACACGTGGCGGTTGTGAGGACCGCTAATAATGGCAGCGGTTTGGAGGGGAGAAGAGAGAACAAATACATGGAGCACCGCTGGTGTTAGTGAGGCTCGCCTCAGAAGACACGATACCTAAAACAACTCTGTGTCCATTAGGAGATCAGGATGAAGCCAAGCAGCGTTACAGGTAAAAACAGGGGCCACAATCACACCTACCAGGCACACATTATGCTGAAAATGTCAAAGATTCAGAAAAAATCCGAAGACTTTATGTGTGTTAAAATGAGATGGTTCATTATGAGGATGTGGTGCATCACTTTTATATTCACCTCATAAGGCAGTTTGTCAAAGTAGCCATTGCCTGCTCTGTGGTGCTTGCTGTCTCCTTCCTGCCTGAAAGAGCCTCCGATCTCAGACAGCTCCTCCTCACTGTCACTCGGATCGCTGATGTCGATGAGGGGCATTTTATAAAGCGCCAGCATGGGCCGCTCTTTTACTCCCCGCAGGATGACGGCATCCAGCTCGGTGAAGTAATCCTGCAGGGAGCTGTTGACCTCTAGTCGCAGCAGATTGGTGGGGAAGTTGATATGTTTGATTTTGGGGGAAAACTGGCGAGCCTGGGGAGTCAGTGCCTTGGTGGGCTCCCCTGACCACAACACCTCCCATCTGAAAAACAGACGATTCATTCAAGTCTGCACAGCAGAGCAGTTTGCAGCTATACAGACGAAAACACACACATACACAAACACATATATGTATATATATATATATATATATATATATATATATATATATATATATATATATATATATGTATATATATATATATATATATATATATATATATATATATATAGAGAGGGAGAGAGAGAGAGAGAGAGAGAGGACAGACAGACAGACAGACAGATGATAGATAGATAGACAGATGATAGATAGATAGATAGATAGATAGATAGATAGATAGATAGATAGATAGATAGATAGATAGATAGATAGATAGATAGATAGATAGATAGATAGATAGATAGATAGATAGATAGATAGATAGATAGATAGATAGATAAACAAACATTAGACTTTCATATATTTTAGATTCATTACACACAACTGAAGTAGTTCAAGCCTTTTATTGTTTCTAATATTGATGATTTTGGCACACAGCTCAAGAAAACCCAAAATTCCTATCTCAAAACATTTGTGTATTTCATCTGACCAATAAAAGAAAAGTGTTTTTAATACAAAAAAAAAAGTCTACCTTCAAATAATTATGCTCAGTTATGCACTCAATACTTGGTCTGGAATCCTTTTGCAGAAATGACTGCTTCAATGTGGCGTGGCATGGAGGCAATCAGCCTGCGGCACTGCTGAGGTGTTATGGAGGCCCAGGATGCTTCGATAGCGGCCTTAAGCTCATCAATATCCCACAGATTCTCTATGGGGTTCTGGTCAGGAGAGTTGGCAGGCCAATTGAGCACAGTAATACCATGGTCAGTAAACCATTTACCAGTGGTTTTGGCACTGTGAGCAGGTGCCAGGTCGTGCTGAAAAATGAAATCTTCATCTCCATAAAGCTTTTCAGCAGATGGAAGCATGCAGTGCTCCAAAATCTCCTGATAGCTAGCTGCATTGACCCTGCCCTTGATAAAACACAGTGGACCAACACCAGCAGCTGACATGGCACCCCAGACCATCACTGACTGTGGGTACTTGACACTGGACTTCAGGCATTTTGGCATTTCCCTCTGCCCAGTCTTCCTCCAGACTCTGGCACCTTGATTTCTGGATGACATGCAAAATTTGCTTTCATCCAAAAAAAGGTACTTTGGACCACTGAGCAACAGTCCACTGCTGCTTCTCTCTAGCCCAGGTCAGGCGCTTCTGCCGCTGTTTCTGGTTCAAAAGTGGCTTGACCTGGGGAATTCGGCACCTGTGGCCCATTTTCTGCACATGCCTGTTCACGGTGGCTCTGGATGTTTCTACTCCAGACTCAGTCCACTGCTTCCGCAGGTCCCCCAAGGTCTGGAACCGGTCCTTCTCCACAATCTTCTTCAGGGTCCGGTCACCTCTTCTCGTTGTGCAGCGTTTTCTGCAACACTTTTTCCATCCCACAGACTTCCCACTGAGGTGCCTTGATACAGCACTCTGGGAACAGCCTATTCGTTCAGAAATTTCTTTCTGTGTCTTACCCTCTTGCTTGAGGGTGTCAATGATGGCCTTCTAGACAGCAGTCAGGTCGGCAGTCTTACCCATGATTGCAGTATTGAGTAATGAACCAGGCTGGGAGTTTTTAAAAGCCTCAGGAATCTTTTGCAGGTGTTTAGAGTTAATTAGTTGATTCAGATGATTAGGTTAATAGCTCGTTTAGAGAACCTTTTCATGATATGCTAATTTTTTGAAAAAGGAATTTTGGGTTTTCATGAGCTGCATGCCAAAATCATCAATATTAGAAACAATAAAATGCTTGAACTACTTCAGTTGTGTGTAATGAATCTAATGTATATGAAAGTCTAATGTTTATCAGTACATTACAGACAATAAAGAGCTTTATCACAATATGCTAATTTTTTGAGAAGGACCGTATATATACATACATACACACACTGATCATCATAAATGAGTACACCCTCCTTAAAATGTACAAATTGAATCAGCAGCTCAATGAACAAAAGGGCAATTTCCAGAAGTTTCCCAAGGCTGGGTTTTATTGAACACTTGTTTAACTCCATAACATGAAGCTAAGGTTAATAATATAACTTAGATCACTAAATCTTCAGTTTTACTAAAATTGGTTGAAGTATAAATGAATACACCCCACAATAAAAACTACTACATCTAGTATTTTGTATGACCACCATGATTTTTAAAAACATCACCGAGTCTTTTAAGCATGGAATGGACAAGTTGGCGACATATTGCAACATCTATCTTTTTCCAATCTTCAAGAATAACCTGTTTTAGAGCCTGGAAGCTGGACGGAGTGTGATGCTCAACTTGCTGCTTCAGAATTCCCCACAGGTGTTGGATTGGGTTCAGATCAGGAGACAGACTTGGACATTCAGTAACCTTCCCCCTGTTCTCCTTCAGAAATGCAAAAGTAGCTTTAGATGTTTTGGATCAGTGTCGTGTTGGAAAAGTGCAAAACGACCAAGTGCACGTAGTGATGACAGCATCTTCTCATGCCAGTCCTCTGCAGTGTGCGCCAGATGGTGTCACGGGAAATGGTCACTCCAGTTTGGCTTTCTACTGCTTTAGCTAACTGCAGCAAACTTGCATGACGATTCTCTTCAACCCTTCTCATCAGAAGACACCCTTGTCGAGATGTTAACTTCTGTGGACGGTCTGGACGTCTCTGTAAGATAGTCGCACTTTCATCGTTCTTACTTGCTTGTCCCGATGTTCTGGCCCGAAGGTTAAATGTTTGGATGACCTTTGCTAAAGTATTGTGACTGATATGTAAAGCTTTGCTGATCTTCTTGTAGCCTTGACCATTTTGGTGTAAAGAAATTATTTTCTTTCTCTGATTTTCTGACATTTCTCTTCCATGTGCAGCCATTGCTGACAGCATGAAATGGGAAGGGCTTTTCTTTAAGTAATGCCCGTTTATAGTCACCTGTCTGCTGGACACCTCTTAGATGAATCACTAGACTCGCCTGTGGTTTGATACCTGTTTATTAGAAGTTGTAGTCTTAAGTGTGGCTTTTCTCCTAAGACTATAATTGGGGTGTACTCATTTTTGCAACATGGGCTTGAATAGACTTCTTAGGAAAATCACTTTTTTTGTGTGTGAAAATAAACAAACCTTGTTTGTAATCAATGGGCCATATTTGTGGAGTGTTTTGTAGTATGGTGCCTTATAGAAAATGTTTATTCTGAAAGGAAACTAAAGGTTTTCTGACAAATGTAGCGGGGTGTACTATTATATATATATATATATATATATATATATATATATATATATATATATATATATATGTATATATGTATATATGTATATATATATACATATATATATATATATATATATACATATATATACATATATATATATATGTATATATGTATATATGTATATATATATACATATATATATATATATATATATATATATATATATATATATATGTATGTATGTATGTATGTATATATAGTGCGCTGACAAAAGAAGCATCAATGTGTTTGTTACCTAACATCGGTGGGTGGGTTCTGTGATAATGGGTTGTGCGAGCAGGCCATGATCTGGACAATGGCTCCAGGGTAGTAAGTCTCAAACACCTCCACGGCTGTTGGGTAGACCGGTTCCTCAAAGCCCAGCTCAACATAATCCTGGCTGTAAAAATCTTTTGGGGTACGTCGGAAAGGTAGTGGGGCACTGGCACACTGCTCCCACCAGGTTCCATAAGCTCTGAATACAGCTGTCTGGGTGAAGTCCCCTGAGCTGGGGTACACGTTGGGCACCCCAGCCAGGTTCCACATGGTGTAGGACATGCTATTCTCACTACCATAGTGGGAGCTGAAGTCCAGGACCTCCTTGGCGTACTGCTTCACCTCCACACTTACTGGTAGCACCGCCCGCTGACCGGATTCCACGGCGCGCCGACTGGTCAGAGCCTCGCCTCGAGTCCCGCTCCTGGAGCGCCGCCGCAGACAGATATAGTAAAACATGCTCAAGAGGGTTAACATGGGGGCAGACGGGAGAAGCTGAGCTTAGACGGAGGAAGAGCCTCCAACTAGCACATCGTCTCTGGGTTGGTTAGTAGCCTGGCTGCATGCATGACCTGTGGGTTAGGCAGAGACAAACAAAAGTGAGAAGAGCAAAACATCAAGTCTGAGAGAACACAAAACCTGCTTGGCCCTGAGATAAACCAGGTCATAAAACTCTGAAAATAAGTTAAAAAAAAAAAAGAAATACAATGTCAGGCAATATTGTTTTTAGCAGAAATGGAGGCTTTGCACATTTTAAGTTTAAATTTACATCTGTAGCAAAATTTGTTCAGAATGTTCTGTCAGTCAAACTTTTATTAAATCCAGATGCAAAAATGAGTAGAGTTTATAAAACTTTAGTGTCAAAAGCATGATGTTTTGCCAGAGCTGTATTACTTATTTAGCTAAGCATTTATGTGATTTCATGCAAAAAAAAAACTCCCATTAAAAGGAACTCTCAAACTGCTTCTATTAAGAAACTCTTCTGAACAACATGGGACTAGTACATTCTATTTAGTACAAAAAGACCATTACCACCGGTAGTACAGAAAAAGTCATTTCCTAGTTCCACATTAAACCCGTAATTTTACATTTGAAAAATCTGTATTCTCATTAAACGCTTTTAAAATGATTACGAGTGTCACCGATGTTTTTACTTTTGTGGAATCTAAACTGCAGATCAGAAAAGAAAACGGATGTCTAAGATTTGATAATGTAACTCAGAAAAATTCAGTAGAATAGAAATCAAGTAGTTAGGTTGGCAATTTTAGTAGAAGTGGTCTGTTCTGCAAAATGAATAAAACTATTTTATTTATTTCTGTAAAATAAACTAGACTCAAAAGCCCAAATGAGCAAAAGCTTGCAGCGGTTTGTGTGATGAATCCAACCCAAAAAGGGGTGAGAACTAAATGCATTTACCTTTGACACCCCCTCAACACGAGATTTTAAGTGTGTTCCCATCTATAATATATACATATATTTTGTAAATGCCACAATTGACCTTAAAGCTAACTTGTATTCCGCAGGGTTTTGAATAAACTCGAGACAAACCTGACTGATTCTACTCGTCATAACCTGTAGTTTAACAATAAGGGGGGAAGCTTTTTCAATAAAATAATAAACCAAACACTAGACAATTACTACTTACTAAAGCTGGTGATGTTTTATAACTGTTTAACAACATTAGTTAAATTTTAACTGGTGACCTTACACACACACACACATAGATAAGAATCACACAGGAGTGTGATTGGAGTAAAAAAAAAGGTTAGTACGAAAATTGTGATTCAATATAGTTAAGGTGATGTTATTTTCTGAGGGCAGTTAGGTTTTGTTACTTTATCCAAGTGAAGAACAAACACTAAAACAGCTAATAGTTAAATAAACTAGTCAGATGGCAGAGGGTCTCCCACAGATATCAGCTGTTTAAGTGTGTGAGCTAATGTTATGCTAGCTAGCCTAGCTAGGCTGTCAAAGCATGAACTGTTAGTTACCACTAGTTAGCTATAAAACACCAAATTTAAGCGACGGCATATAAATAAAAATTACGTTAAAGGCAGGTCGATATATCCATTCATGAGAAGCGATCTTCCTCTATCATGAGGCTTGATCAGGGTATTTCTGACCGCAAATAATGCCTTCCAGTCAGTCGTTTATTTCGTGTTGCCTTCAGAAGCAATCGGACATTGTCAAACGTTTGATAAACATAATCAACCAAACACAAATCATGTCATTCGATTTTAAATCCGATTTCAGCATGAATAATGAAGCAAAAGATAGCACCATATGACTAACCTTGACTCTAAAGGGGATAACGAAAGCGGTCATTTCAGTGTTACTGCTTGTTCTCCTTTGTAATACTGTTGAAACTAATCACCATCAATTACAATTACACGGATAAGTTTAAATATTATTTAGAGGAACTCTTAGAAACATAAGCTATGTATCTCATTTGAAACTGAGTAAAAAGTCAAATAATATACAATAAAAACGTCTACTGTTTCCAAGTTACGTACCGTAGCTCCCTTAAAGGCCACA
Organism: Nothobranchius furzeri; assembly: GCF_043380555.1. Lineage (NCBI taxonomy): Eukaryota > Metazoa > Chordata > Actinopteri > Cyprinodontiformes > Nothobranchiidae > Nothobranchius > Nothobranchius furzeri. The sequence continues at coordinate 52,314,922 of NC_091745.1, forward strand.
CGTTTATCGCGTGTGCTCGTTGTTCTCTAAACGCAAAGCATTATGGGAATAGTATTTCATTGAAATCAGAAACAGGAAGTACATTTTTTAACTACTTGAAATGCAACCTACGTGTGTGTATATTATACAATCAATGACTGTAACTTAACAAAAAATATATATTTACTATTTTTAACCCAGTTTATTTATTTTTATTTTCAACAAGTGAATCTAAACACAATAATGGTCATGTTAACCAAAATACACAGTTCAGTGTTTAGATTATTTTATTTCCTTGTTATTGTTAACTAGCTGAAATAAACTTTAGTTGAACAATATATCAACAAAAGTACAGGACTGTTCATAGACCCTACACACATTCAATGATGATGACATAGAACAAATACAATACCAGGTTATAATTTATAAAAGGCGTACGACTAATTTAAGTTTGAATTGCAGTTAAAAGATGGTGTAAGACCAACATTTTGCATAATTATGTTTGGCAAATTTTGGGATTAATTGCGTGTCTGTTAAAATGTGCTAGACCTAATTACCGGTATTTGAACTGAATGCTGAACTTATTCTAAGAATGCATTTATTCCCCACTCAAACATGCAGATTTCAACTCCTTGATAACTAAGACTCACACGGATCATTCAGCTTCACATCCAGCATTGTATTTACATTGTCAAGCCATTCTGTTTCTGCTATGCACTAAAACCAAAATGACCCAGCCTTTCCACACAACAGCATAAAACCAATGAGTCCAGCTCTTATTAGCAGGCATCGATTGTGAGTGACAGAAGATTATTACCTTTCAGTAAAAACTCTCGCATGGCATCAACTTTGGAGCTGCTTGGATATTCTTAGAGATGAAAACACATTCACTGTGTAGGGTTTGAGAAATTGAGTGCTTTAAGAGCTCAATATATATATTACCTCTACTAATGACCAATAAGTAGTGATACTCTATATAAATATAGAATATCAACCTACTTGGTCTTTACCGTGTTTAATCAGAAGATTCTAGTATTCTTTGTTTTATTCAGGGATTGTACACACTTCGTTTTGATTCAGAAAAAAGTCAGGTTTATAAAAGTAAGAATTTATTTTACAAACAATTAAAACATAACAGGTTAACTAGCATTTACTCTGAGTGGATGGATCTAGATGAAGCAGGTGTAGTGTATGGTGCCTATGTGTGAATGTGATGTTATCAGAACTTCCATACCTAGGAGAGCTGGGTTCTGGGTGTAAAGAATTTGTTTTGTGTTAAGCTAAGATGTTGATTATTATCAAAACACATCAGACGCAATCTGTGTGTCTACTTCACCCCTTCTCGGAGACCCTCTTCATGGATCCAAAGGTCAGAGAGGTCAGATGACCTCTGGCACCAAGGGCTGTAGAATACTCTAGCACCGACATTTCAGTCCAGAGATGTCTCGGGTCATGACAGATGGATGGAACTGCACGTCTGGCAGACTCTGAAGGAGTCTGAACAATATCATCTTGTTCTGCAGGAACCGTTTGCTGTATCAGCTTCGCAGGTGCAAAAAGATTTTGACGACGTGTCAAAAGCTTTAATGGGTTAGAGAGGTGTTGCTTCAGATGGCCGGTCTGAAGCTTTTCTCAAGAACTGATGAATCACCAGAGAGATCCAGTTTTAATGTTCTCATGTTATGATTTGTGTAGCCAACCAGAGGTTGACAAGTTGAGGAATGTTAGCAAGACAACTCAGAAACACGCCTTCTTGGATCTGGATGCTCTGATCTGGGGTAAAGGACTATCTATGTGTCATGAGTTTAACTTAACCTTACTTTGTCCTTGTGTGAGTGCAAATGGTGATGACTTTGTCATATTAACATGCTGAAACATATATCAATCACTGTAATCATAACATAACATTCATTTCAAACTTCAATCACTCAAGCACAGATTAATGAAAACATTTCATTATGTTATAAAAATATTATAAGTAGCAATAAACAAATGTTTATTTAATGATTATTTAACTTACAAGTTTAAAAGTTCATATTTAATTTAAGAAATCATTCTTTGATTTAGCGACTAATCCGAGCTGCGAGTGTTCACTTATTCAGAGGCACGAAGAATCCTGCAGGGCGATAAGCGAGGCCTTGAGCCTTGAGGAGAGAACATCATTGTTGGCAATACGTTATCGTGTGTTCAGAGCTGCAGAGAGGCTCTGAGCTTCAGCTGATGGGATGAAGACAGACAGAATAAAGGGAACACGTGCAGTCTCGTGTCTCCATTTTGACCAGATGTTGAAGGGTCAAACTGTACCTAAAAACTGACCATTGCTGGACGTTACAACTGTAAACTACATCAGCCAAATTTTGTCTGTGAATTACAAGCAACCAAGTTATTTCACTTTTCATTGAGTTGTTCCCATTGAATAACTTCCCTTTGACATGGATTCATTATTTCTACTGCTGCTTGGCCTGTTTTGGCAAGAACAGATCCCTCGTTCAGCACCACGTGTTTCTTAAGCCCCATTCCCACCTGTACCGGGTCGGCCCGGGCCGGGTAGCCCCAGTCGGCCCCAGCCTGGCCCGGTTGATTCCACACATCCTTGCCTTAAGCCCATGTGGGCTGATTCTACCCACCAATCAGAGGCTTGCTCTAATGGAAGGTGTGAATGGGCTGATTCTACCCACCAATCAGAGGCTTGCTCTAATGGAAGGTGTGAATTTGCTGTCAGCAGTGGGTGTGTTGGCCCTGGTCGGCCTGAAGCAGTACCCCTCGGGAAGAGGGCCGAGAATGAGCCTTGGTTGGCCCGGGAAAATTCCAGGCCACCCAGATATGTAAACAACCTATGCTACCCGGCCCGGGCCGACCCGGTACAGGTGGGAATGGGGCTTTAGCATTTCCATACCAGCTTTTCACATCTGTCTTGTTTGGTCTCCACTGAAACTGTCCCCCACAGCAAACACTGCATCACATGAGAGAAAAAAGGCTGAAATCACACTCAGATGAAAAGGGTATAAACAGATTTAGAGTTAACAAGATAGTTTAATGTGAACAGGGAGCTAGCGGCGTGCTCAGTGATTGACAGACTAGGCTGCTGTCAGCTCCTCCTGGCAGGCATCAATGAGCAGCAGCCCTGCTACTGTCAGAGCTCTGTTCTGGTCCAGTGTGCCACCCATAATATATGCACATGGCTGTGCACACACAGATGCAAATGTGGCTGGACGCGCAGATCAGTGCCAGCACACATACACGTAAAAGACACACACACATTAACATGCCTGTCCATGCACTGGTACACCCACTGTCCCAGTGCAATGCCCCAGCTGGTAAAAGCCAGAAAAATAATAAGTCTGCTCACCCAGCCCCGCCTCTTTTTTAAATTTATTAACTTATTTTTTTTGCCTAGAAAGAGGATATTCTAGTTATTGCTTGTATTGAACAGTGTCTTTGCTTTTCTCCCTTAAACACACAATGGTCAGTCGACAAGGGAAAACCTCTCATGAGGTCGTGAAAATATCATGTTTGTTTTTTCTTCATTTTTAAAACCTTTTTGCTGAGTTTTTCATTGGAGCTATCCACTAATCAGCTCAACCCACAAAGGCATTTTCTTACAGACGTGGCTTCATTCAGGAGGAAATAACAATTAATTTCAATAGCAAAATATTTATTATCAAGGAGTCTTGTTATAACAAAGAAATTATCGAATCCAATCCCATTTTATAGTTTATAAACTAGAACCTGAAAAATTATTCTGGAAGCTTTACTTTTTTCAATAGATTGATCACAAACTTTCCTTGATCTGAATCATCATGAAAGGTGCAAACTGCTTAAGTTTAATTGTGTTATTCTAATTAGTCTGGAACATTCTGCAAAAAGAAGATTTACACCTATCAGACCTCAAGTTTTCCAACTTCTTCTGCACAACCGGCATTTGTGGGTGAAGCAGCAACAGATTCAGAATGTCTGTTGGTTTGAGCAACGATTTACACAACAGGTAGAAGATGCATCTTGGATTAAATGTAAAACAAATCACCAAATGTAAACAAAAAAACATCAACATTTTTTATATCAACATTTATCCATGAACTACAAAGATAATATATTTCATGTTAAACTGTGAAAGGAGCTGTAAGCACGGGACTCTCATGTGCATAATCAACTCTAGCACACCGCTGCCTGCCTGAACCAATGCAAATGACTACATTTGGAAAAGATGTTTTCAAACAGATCTCATCACCATTCAGAGTGGAGTTCTTGTATAACTTCAGCTCTTTAAAGTCTAATTGATTCAGACACCAGAAAACTGAGTATTTAAATCTGATTGCAGTTTAACTTTCTAGGGCTCATGACAGAATCTGCAAAATAATTACTGCTGCAAGAAAAACCCAGCTAAGATAGCGAAGAGAAGCTGTCATCTGCTATTGTTTCTGCTGTGTGTGTGTGTGTGTGTGTGTGTGTGTGTGTGTGTGTGTGTGTGTGTGTGTCCTCCAGCTGAACTTCACCGACCGACACTTTAATTGGTTTTAGGGAACCGAGTGTGAAGAGGAGTCATGACCTTGATCTTTCTCTCTGATAAATGATTTTTTAAACCAACTATACATGCAAATATGCAGACTATGTGTGTCAGAGTGCTGAAAGGGAGGTAAACAGATACAGATTGTCTAGTTTTATTGTGTGTTTAGTGGCTGATTAGAGGCCTAATTAAACACAGCGTTAGTGAGCTCAGAGGCAAACAGAGGAGACACTGACCCTGCGACTTCTAATGCACCCCAGGGATCATCTGAACAAAGACAGGAGATGTGTGCCGCTGATAGAGAACATGCATTCAGAGACTTTAAACAATAAAACATCATCAGACCTTTATCGCTGTAGCCTGTCCTTAATTTACTCCACAGCTCGAGTGATTAATATTAATAAGAGGCCAACAGGAAATTGAACAAACCTAAACATTAGTTTGTGACAGTGAGGGATGCAAGAGGGAAAGCATCTCAGCAAACACTCATCATGCTCTGCAGAATCAGCTCGATTCATAAAGGATGAAGATTAAGTTTGCACTTATGGTTATTGTCCAAACTTTTGTTAAATTTGTCTCTCTGTAATAAACATCTACACTCAAAAAGCATTTTTTAAAGCATTCAAGATTTTTAAGAACGCCAAAATTCTGGGGAAACACCGTGATGGTTAAAAAGAATGAGATCACAGATACAAGCATCTGAATGGAGTTTTCTCTGCAAGGTGGCAGGGCTCTCCCTTAGAGATAGGGTGAAAAGCTCGGTCATCCGGGAGGGGCTCAGAGTAGACCTGCTGCACCCCCATGTCGAGAGGAGCCAGCTGAGGTGGCTCGGGTATCTGATAAGGATGCGTCCTGGAAGCCTACCTGGGTTTTCCGGGCACATCCAACTGGGAGGAGACCCAAGGGAGGACCCAGGACACGTTGAAGGGACTATGTCTCTCGAATGGCCAGGGAACGCCATGGGACCCCCCTGGAAGAGCTGGCCCAAGTAGCTGGAGAGAGGGAAGTCTGGGCCTCTTGGCTTAGGCTGCTGCCTTCGTGACCCGACTCTGGATAAGTGGTTGAAAATGGATGGATGGTCAAAGAGTTGTGGTGCAGCCAGAGTTTGCTCCAATGTCACAATAATCATAGATCTGTGCTCTAAGAACACGTGATTGGTGACAAATGTTCTGCACAAAAATATCCTACTAAAGTAAAGCTAAGTATTGCATTAAATGGAGTTTTAAATAAAACTGTTCAATAATTCTCAACAATTTTGGTCCAGATGTGAAAAAAAGCTCTTCTAACAGTAAAGCTAAATTTCATAAGTTGGATTTCATGTTCAGAAAATAAAGCTAAAATCATGAGCTAATAAATTAGATCTGAACTTTTTTTAGAAGATGAAGGAATCATTTGATTTACTTCAGATGCTGAATGCATGGCCCCCAGCCCCCTCTCCACCCCATTGGCACCAACAATTCCTCTCTCACCGCAGCGCCCCAATCTCAACAGGCTTCTGTGCAATTTATTCAAATATTTTGACATTTCGCCTCCCCTCACTTCCCGAGCAGAAACGACTTGTGACAGCTGGAGATGGGCTCGGTCGGAGGAGCTTCCTCTAACACCCTGCCTTCTTTTTTCTCCCTCCCCCCACATCTTCCTTTGTAGAGGGGGAGACTTTTCTCTTTCAAATCCAATCGCTTTTTTCATCTTTCTTTACTCACCACTGCTCACCCTGACAGCTAGTGTAGGCGGTAAAAGGCTTCTCTCTTTTTGTGTGATTCCACGGTGTGATGGACAAACTGGCTGATATTTTTTGTATTTGTTGACATTTTTGTTGTCTTTCTTGTGCTTTTTACTCACTGCCCACCTCTAGTGTTTGACTCTGGTTGACACCGTGGCAGCACAGAGGCTAATCCTTTCATCTGATTCCTCTGAGAATACAAAATCCTTCTGTTTTGATATCAATCATCAGATCACTTTTATCCAGCGTAATCATCTGTAGGAAGTTAAACTCATCCAGAGTTTCAAGGTGAATCGTTTTCCCACATTTATTCCAACACGGAAACTAATTGATGGAGCATTGAAACGAGGACGAGGTGCTGCCCGTTACAGCGGAGCGAGGACTGCAGCACCACAACAGAGACTCCATTTTTAATAATGCTGCTCTCTAGTCGGGCATTCTGTCCATGGTCACTTTTAATCATCCCCCCCCCCCCCCCCACACACACACACACACACGCACACACACACACGCACAACACCCAGGTTGTCATCCATCTCTGCACACAAAGGTGTGAGGCAGCCATGACAGGTGCGTCTATCTTTGACTTTTTTTTCCTTGCTTATGATTATTCTTGTAGCTAGGGTCACCTCTGAATCCACACAGAACTGACCAGTTACACCAGTTACACCAGTTACACCAGTTACACCATCAGAAAATTAGAACTTTCTGAAATAAAACGTCAGACTCGTTTTAGGTGGATGAAGAAAACACAAACATACATGTTATAGGTGGATGATGCTTACATTCTGTATTATTTTATAATAATAGAACAAATGAACATGTTTGCACATTCAAACAAATGATCCGATATTTATGAAACTCAAGAACAGCTGGATCAACCAGATGTTATTTCTGAGCTCTTGTGAAAACTACCAGGATATTTTAATGTTTATTTTTTTAAATGTTATTTTAGTGTTTTTCATTTATCAAGCCAATGATGTAACTGTGATGTGAAAGTGGATGACTCTACTCTCAGCTTAATTCATTGCTGCTGTTATTAGACACAGAGATGTAGGATGAGTGATGAAGCTCCTGGACGGGACATTTTATCAGGAACCAGCTCAGCCTGTTGGAGAAGTTTCTCTTTCCTTCAAATGTGATTTTAACATAATTTTAAGGTAGGATTAAAAAGGGCTTTAAAAACTGTTCTTTTGTTGAATTTACTTTAATTCATCTCCACCATGTTATTTTTAATTAGCAAAACTCAGATGGATTAATTCTATCCTTGCAGCTTCCACTGGAAAAGACAGCAGCCAGTATCTGCTCTCTGCTGGAGGTTATTCTCATCACGCCTAAAGTCCAACGACAGTCACTTTGGTGTCTCAGGTTATAAATGTCAAAAGTCGAGTTTAAACTGTGCAATTAAAAAAATTAGTAAATAAATACATAAATAAAAACATTGAGGCAAAAAAAAGTCAATGTTTTTTTAAAATACAGAAATGTGTTTGAAGAAATCAAAGTAGGAAACAGTGAGGTTTATATTTGAATTAGATCAACCATGCAAACAAAATAGTGCCACACTTGTGTAAAACGAGTTAAATACAGAATGATGAAACAATAACATGATCACAATCTGTTCCTGATCAAATGTGTGTGAATCAAACCATGAAATAAGCTCAATATCTGCTGAATAAACAGTATTTCTAAAGAACATGTCCCCTATAGTTCACAAAGCTCAGTTGGGATCTTTAAGTTAATGCCAGAAGAGAACCCAAGGTGGCATCATGGCTTGAATAGACCAAAGGACGTCTGTCACCAACAGACATGGCAACACCAAAGTGAAGATAATTGGCTCTGCTGCAGGCAGCATCCCATGTGTAGGAAACCAAACACAGACTATCAGAACAGCCATCAACTCTGAGGTGGAGCTTGTTCTGGAGCCGAGTGTGGGCTGAGGCAAAGTATTCATCTGATTGTTGAAGTTTGGCTAAAATGAAGTCATGCAACTGGGCAAAGACATACATATCAGTAATAACAAATAAAAGAAAACAAGAAGAGGGAATGAGGTAGCTTGAATCCAGATCAACCAGGTGCTGGTCTGGGTTAAATGCCCAGAAAGCACCAAGGCTGGGAAAGAACCAGTTCATTTTCTAGATCAGTCTGTAAACAGTACCAAAGAACTCCTCCGGAGTGCTTAGTGAATCAGAGGTTAATCCTTCATACAAATAAAAATGGTAAATAAATCTCTTCCTTCGTCTGGAACCCAGGAAGACGGTGATTGTTTGAACAGATGAGGAAAATCCAACTGTAGTTCCACAAAAGGAGAGAATCAGTCATCTGCCAAGGACAGCTGGAGCTAATAAGTGTGTAACATGATAGAAGAGAAAATTAGTTCATAGCTGTCATCTTCTTGATGAAGAGGCAATCAGAATCAAAGTGAATCATTCTGTGAGGAGGACTGTGTTTTGGAATTTAAACGGGCAATGCTTCAATATGACAAATCAGCTGGCGCGGTGCATGTTGATTGATTCTGTCCATGAAAACCTAATAGATTTAGCCCTCTGTGAATTTGGCTCTCATTAACCTCTCAGCGTTTTCATACCAGAGTGTATTGGAGCCATTTTATCCACCACTCAAAGGCAATTCAGTGGGTGATAAATCCTTCGGCTTATCTGGCTGCAGGTGACAGTGCAGCACAGAAACGCAGCTGACGGGGACACAAGCGTGCACATGTATCCACATAAACACACACACACACGCTTCCTCTGAGGGGTCGTCATGGTGACCTATGTGCGGAAAAACCTTGTGATCCAACCGGAACCGAAGACACGCTCCTTGACCCGGGCGGGCGGCCACAGCAGCAGAAAAATCTTCCTCTCAGCTTCCAGAATAGAAGAAGGAGTCAGAGGAAAAAAAGAACAGAATTCAATTACACAGTTGAAACCCACTCTTTGCCCTCGGGGAGTGATATCAGCACCATTTAAAAGTCTGATTACTCACAAAACCAATAACATTTTGACTCCCTGGTAATGGACCAGTAGATTAGAAAATTTAGATTACATTTAACTGCCTGTAGATTCTCATTAAAACGCCACCAACTAGTTAGAAACAATAGGTAATTAAGAGTGTAATGAAGCGCAGTAGTGTTAGCGCGAGTCGGCTTTATGCTACTCTTGTGGGACCCAGCCTTACTTTGCACTTATCCTGCAGCAAAGCCGTAGCTGCGCCTCATTTGGGCAATACGACATATTTAATTAGATTAATGAATTTCAGTGGTGTCTCCGTGGGGTCGGTTGTGACAGTATAACAACAGATTATATATTGGGGAGGCCCGTGAGCTGCAGGCGGGCCGCTGCAGCTGATTCCCCTGACAGACACAGTGTGATGTGTGACTGTCTGGGTGGATCCTGGCTCAGGTTCACTCCTGCTAAATAGGCAGACCCACATAACCGTAGGTAGGCATGCTGCACGGGGAAACACAAACTCTAGTCTTAAACTCCAAGTTTGTTTAAGCGAAGCGAAGCCCATTGAATTAACATGATTGATTGTGTCACAGAGAGAACCCAAACAGAGGCAGGCAAGCCCGTGGTGATAAACGGGCTGGTGCCTGTGTTTAGCTGTAAGCTGGTGTCTGGGTCTCTGCAGCCACACGCGAAAGCTTCGACTCAAAGTAAAGACTGAAGGAAATGAATCCAGGCGGGGATTCAATGAAGCTAACAAAGTTTGTTTGCAGCTCTTGGCGACTCTTGTAGCCTCCTGGAGCTGCAGACAAACTCGACTTGAACGCAGCCAAACTATAAGAAAACTCTGGAGATAGAGGAAATTCTGCTAGTATTTCATAAAAGTTTGTGAATTTGTGACATTTTGGATTTAACTGGTCTGTTCATGTTCCGACCAGCAACTATAGTCATGAGATTCAGGTCGAGATGAAAGATATGAGACAAGCAGCTGAAATGATCATCTTCAGTAGAGCCTGAGGTGAGGAGTAGAGTCACTGCTCCTCCTCAGCAAAAGGACTCAGTTAAGGTGGTGTAGGCACCTGCCTGTTTAATAGGAACATCACACTGGAAGGAGACCTGGGGCAGAGCCAGAGCTCACTACACCGTTTTTAGGAGGACGGATGTCTGGTTTCCGTCCTGGACCTGAATTTGACCATAAGTGGTAGAAAAGGGATAAATGTGAACTCAAGATGAAGTTATGCACCTTTCTAATTATTATTATTATTATTATTATTAGTAGTAGTAGTAGTAGTAGTAGTAGTAGTAGTAGTAGTATTGTTGTTGTTGTTGTTGTTGTTGTTATTATTATTATTGTTATTATTATTATTATTATTATTATTATTATTATTATTATTATTATTATTATTGCTGCTGTTGTTGAGATTATGATGACAGGTGTGGTGATGGTAATAACAAAGTTTTTATATTTTGCCTTGTTATTTCTGATATTATCATTTCTTCAACCATATGAATGTAACACTCTTTTTTTCTAATTCAAAACTGAAAGTTAATTTAACAGTTTTTTGATAAATTATAATACTTATTTAGTTTATTTAAAATGTTACTTTCATACCACAGCGTACAAACAGTCCATATGATTTATTTATAATCCTTTAATTCTTGCATGTGTGTGTGTGCATGTGTGTGTGTGTTGTTGTTGTTATTTGCTGTTTACAAGCATCCATTTCCTGCATTTTTCTCGACTAAAATCAAATAAAGAAAAATTAGATTCTGAGTTACAGGGAAATAATATTTTGTGAGATTATTCATCATTTGTGCTTTTTGTTGAATTTGCTTTTAGCATCCAGCTATGTCTAAAAGTGATTAGTTCTGAGCTGGATGTGTCTTCCTTTGGTGTTGGTGTATCAAACGCCTTCCAGGTGGTTTCATTTTTAAGCAATAAGCTGACCAATCAGAACATAGATCACACTTTTAGAAGGAAAACAAACCTGAAATGAAGATCATAAAATTATCCAAAGCATTTAAACCAATCAACAAGAAAGCCTATAAGTAGGACTTATGTATGATCTCCTAAAGACGTGTGATGAGGTCACAGAGGTTTAAACACGGAGCTGTTTCATATAGATTTGCTCTTTTCTGACAGTGGAGCCAGCAGCTTCAGGCTCAGACTGTAACACACTGCCCTCTACCGGACAGACATCTCTGCAGAGTCCTGATCTTCATCGTGGAGCTGTTTCACTTTTACATCATCCCAGATGTTCTCATGGCTTTTTTCTGATATATGAAAACAGAAAAGGGATTTTCCAGCAAAAACTTCTGATCTGAGCTATTCTTATCCAACTGAAAATCTACTTCATGCTGAGATGACACACTGATGTTTACGTATGTGTGTACAGACACAGGGGAGATACATCTGGGGGAAAACTAGAAATTGTCAGGTTGTTTGTGTTTGTAAACACTTTAGTTAAACTCAAACAATCTGAAGGATGCAGAAGGAGAAGGAGCAGAGCAGATGGGTTAGTGCAGATAGACTCTGAGAGGAAGGTGTGTTCTCTGAAGGACAAGGGTGTGTATTGTTGTGTTTGTGGCGGCCGCGCTGCAGCGTGGCGTACCAGGAGTCCCTGAAGAGCCGGGGTCTTATGGTGTCAGTGTTCCTTCGTCCTCATCCCCCAGCCCCGGCCTATTGTGATTCCTGTTTTTTAATTTCTCAAACGCAATCAAGTGTGAAACTAACTGTTTACCTAGGGTGTCTGCCACAGCCAGAGAGAGAAAGGGATGAAAAAAACAGCCTCACAAGCCAGGATTCAGCACTAAATAATCCTCCGTAATACCACAGAGTTTAAAGAGGCTTTGCCAACACCTCCCCTGAATATCCCCTCCACCTCCATTTGCTCTCATGAAAAAGAGAGAGCAAGATAAAGAGGGAAAGGGGAAAAAAATCAGAAGAAGCTGTTCAGTCCGCTGCTTATCTCATTCGGGATTGCTAATTATTGTTTTCATAGCACAACAATTGGGGTGTTAGGGCATAAGCGATGGAGATAACATCCAGAGGAGGGCAAAGGAGGAAAAGGGAGGACGGAGAAGAGGTGCAGAGGGAAGATGGATAATGGGATGACAGAAGGGGAATTGTGAGTCTCTGACTCTGAGCTTCAACACAAGAAAAAACAGAAACACACCAGTCAGTTCATCTTCGGGAGTCTGGAAAAGTTACAGAACGTTTCACACAGTGAGAGTCAAAAAAGATTTTAAAGATGTGTAAATCCACCCAACATTAAACTTTCAGTGGTCATTTATTCGTTTTGACCACAGAATAACAGCTGAGATCAGCAAAAGCAGCAACTCAAAACATAATAACTAATAAAGAAAAACAGTGGCCATAAATCTTATAGTTATAATTCTGGACTTTTGTCTCATAACTTCAAGTTATTTTGACTTTAATAACGTGTGAGCATGTTACCACACCCAACGAATTTAAATGTTATCAAGTAGAGCTCATAGTTTGTGACTTTCTAAATTGAAGGATTACGGGATAAGAGGGGTAGCTTGTGATTGGTTAAGTAGCTATTTGAGTAAAATAAATCAATTTATGCAGTTAGAAGATCAAATAGCAAACTTTCAATTGATTACGTATGGTGTCCCACAGGGTTCAGTGTTGGGTCTTTAGCTTTTTACTTTGTATATTAATGATATTGTACAGTTCATATTGTTTGCTGATGATACAAATATATTTTCACATATATTTCACACACATGCACGAACGTAATCACACACACACACACACACACACACACACACAACACACACACACACACACACACACACACACACACACACACACACACACACACACACACACACACACACACACACACACACACACACACACACACACTCTCTCTCTCTCTGTCTCACACAAACTCTCTTTCTCTCTCTCTCTCTCGCTCTCTCTCTCTCTCGCTCTCTCTCTCTAGTGTAGCATTCGCTGTGAGGACCATCATTGACTTACATACATTATAGTGACTGAATTTAGCCTAACCCTAACACTAACTCTAAACCCGTCGGCTTCTTACCCTAACCTTAACTAAATCTTCATTTACACTAACCAGTCAAGCTCTGTAACATTATCCCAAAGTGAGGATCAGCAAAATGTCCTCCCTTTGCTACTGATGTCCTGTCCTAGACCTGTACACACAAACACACACACACACACACACACACACACACACACACACACACACACACACACACACACGCGCACGCACGCACGCACGCACGCACACATACACACACACACAGAGGCTTTTGTTGTGTGAAAGAGGAGGCCAGCCAAAGTCATCTGGAAGCTTCCACTTGCCAATGAATGAATAAAGCTATAATTAGTACAGAAAACAGCACCACCTGTTGGTGTCCCACCCCTGTGAACTCAGGCTATTATAGGGAGCTGAGGGACACACCTGAGCCTGAGAAGGGATTGTTTGTATACATGAGCTGGCACACACCAGTGTGTGTCTGTTTTCATCTGGGCCACCCATGTGTGTGTTGCAATGCCTTCATTTGTAAATAGGCCTATTGAGCATATGTGCTGCTATTGTGAGATTTGTGCACGAGAACAAGTCCTGCTGCATGTCATGGGGCCCAACTGGCAGTGATGGGCAGATTTGGGGTCTGAACAGCTGGCCTGGGGCTTTGATGGTATTCAGTTTGGAGGAGGTCTTCCACGGCCCTTTGTCCCACCTGACCCAGGCAGTAGGAGGCAGATGGACAGGCCACTGCTACTGCCAGAGGGCCACGGGGTCTACGGCACCATGGGGGAGCGCTAACTGAGTTCAAACTAAAACAAATACACACAAAAACACACTACTGTGTGCTCACACAAAAAAATATTTTTATGGTTTTTTCAACAATGAGCAACTATAGTTATCAAACTTTTACAAGAGAAGTGTCTTGCTGGCAGATGTTTTCATTTTTGTCCTTATGATATTGGTTAAAGACGGTTGAGCGATATTTTACCAAATGAGCTGATCTGGGTTTTCAGAGCCTACTTGGGATTTTCATTTTCAAACATCTCCAAGGTTTCCAGAGAATCTCCAGTGAGCAGCAGATGTGTGGTTAAAATGTCTTGTTGAGGTCAGAGCAGACTGGTCCGACTGGTTCTAGATGATAGAAAGACAACAGCAACTCTAATAACCACTGGTTTTTACCAAGGTCTGTAGAACAGCACCTCTGAACCACATCACGATGGACCACGAAACTGATGGACTCCAGCAGCAGAAGACCACACCAGGTGTCTCTCCTGTCGGCTAAGAGCTAGTCTGATGAGTCTTGAACATCCAGATGGTCAGGTCAGAATTAGGTGTCACTAACGTGAACACCCGCTTTGAATGCAATTATCCCATTGAATGGATGCCATCATCGGTTATCATCCATGAGAATCATGGATCCATCCCGCCTTGTATCAACGCTTCAGGTTTCTGCTGGTGAGGGATGATGGCGTGAGATTTTCTTGTCCCACTTTGGACCCCCTAGCACCACCTGAGCCTGAGCATTGTTGCTGACCATGTCCATCCCCTTTTGACCACATGAACCAATCTTCTGATGATAAAGCATCATTTCACTAAGCTCAGATCATCTCTAAGTGGTTTGTAGAACATGACCATGAGTTCACTGGACTCCAACAACCTCCACAGTCACCAGATCTGAGTCCAGCTCAGAAACTTAGAGATGTGGTGGAACAGGAGATTCCCATCATGGATGAAGCTGATGCTGTCATGTCAGTATGGACCAGAACCTCTGAGAAACATTTAAAACACATCGTTGAATCTATGAGATGAATTAGTTCTGAAGAATAATGTGGGTCCAGCCTGGAACTAGCAAGATGCTTACAACAAATTAATAAAAGAATTTATGGCTACTATCTAGCTACCCTTTGAAATCGTTTTCCAGCGGTGCCGCTGATTTACTGATTATGTTGCTAAATTGAATTGTGGCGCTGCTGCTGCATCCAGATTTGTTTGCTCATACAGAGAAGATGAAGATGTGAGTGAAGATGAGCGGCAGGATGAAAGAGAAAGCAGGTGTTACATTTAATCGGTATATGGGATGAGAGAAGTTTACATATATTTACTGGCACACATTGATGCTCAACATGTGTGGTAAACTCTCCACAGACGCCTGAAAACATGCGAGAAAAAACCCTTCCAAAAACATCGTTTTAGAGCAGCGACAGAGGATGACACAGGGCTGATTCAGGATCTGCTGTGAACATGAGCAGTAGGGTGGTGGTGTGGGAAGCAGCCACCGGCTCCAGCAGTCCAGAGAGCCACAGATGCTTCCCTGTTTGTGTTGACTCTCTGTAATTTGTTTGCTCTAATTTGTTTTGCTGTGCCAGGGGAGTTTGGATTTTAATTTTGCTCTGTGTGTGTTTACCCCTCTTTGTGGATCGCTGATCTGTTAAGCATAGAGAGAAGGAGAGGCAGTGAGAGAGGAGGGTGGGCTGTTCACAGAGCCAAATTAAAAAGGAGCAGTGCAGATTGTTTTAAGCTCTGGCTGCTCCATCAGGCCCAAAGGCCACGCTTGCAGCCTGCACCTGCTCCGTCCCCTGGGAGCCTGGTTCCTGATCCGTGGCCTGCGTGCTTCTCCTCCTCGGGCCCTTAACCCAGCCACCTCATCCCCTCCACTTTCCCCTTTATATCTCTCCACTGCAAATGATTTTTTTCATTCTTTATTCTATTCCTTCCTTTTTACTCATGTCTTCATTTCCTTTCCACTTTCCTCTTCCACATAGCTTTTCCCCTCTCAACCACCTGCTCCTCGCATCATCCCCTCTTTTCTTTATTTCCTTCTGGTATATTGTTTCTGGAGAACAGTCATCTCATTCCACCCTCAGTTTCTGCATCCTTAGTCGTCTCTGGCAGTCTCAACCCCCACCAAACACCCCATCATCACAACAAAACCTTGTTACTCTGCAAAGGAAACTCAAACAGTATAAAATTGTCACAGCTATTGTTTATTGAGCCCATCCCATCGTTCCTCCTCAAATGAAAGCACAGACACAGGTAGTTTGATCAGTCAGATTTAGATACAGTATGGTACACATGTCGTCTCACTATATTTACATCACACCAGCGGGAATGGCCCCAGTAACATCATTTCTAGCATTAATATGGCTTGACTGAACTAGAACTGTTGTGGTCAGGCTGAATGAAACCTCAAGGACAACACGACGGAGCAGACCTTCTTCCTATTGAACCCACGTATCTGGATCAAAACACTCGATTACCTCCAATGGAACAGAAACATGCAGCTCATTTAGGGTTTCCTCCTATCCTTTGAGACTGATGCGTTAACCTCAAAAAGGGAGGTGAACGGAATTTTATCTAACCTGAAAAATGCAACTTGGTTGTGTACGTTTACTGCATCTGAGTCATTTGCTTCTAAACTGTTGGTGTACACAGACTATTTTGTTCCCCTGTAGGAAGCAGCCTGCTGCTTCTGGGAATGATGGTGATCAAAGCATCACGACTGAATCAAAACACAACACTCTGTGTGTGGCAGAAATAAAAAACTAAATGGAACAAAAAATAAATAAATAAACAATCAAAGCAATGCAACAGCACATTGATCCAAAACATGCTAAAGGTTCTGTTCACAGTTCACCTTCAAATGAGACAACAGTTAGCAGATTTGATGAGATTTGATGAGGATATTTCTACCTTCTGATGAGTGCTTCTGAATAATTCTCAACAGCAGAAACTCAATAAGATGAAGTTGATTAATTTTTGTACAAGACAAATAAAATTCCACTCACCTCTGCTGAAGATGATGTAAGAAAGGCATTCAGTCACTAGCATGATCTGCTATTTAAGCTACTAACATCTACTCTAATACAACATAGTCATATATTTTTATTATGAACAACAAATGAAAAGTGACAGTTGTTCAGAAAGTTTTGGTCCAAGTTTTTACTCCATGTTTCTCGTCTACCTATCATAAGGTGTTAATCTGACCCAGCCTCATTGACAGCATTCACACAGACAACCAACACAGTGGATTATTCATCCCTACAGTAACCCTTAGTGACCATCTGTGTCCATCTCTTTGTTTTCAGAGCAGACCTCTGCTTTCGACATGAGGTGAAAATAAATTTCCACTAGTGCAAAGTAAACATCTCTCTTTGAGAGCAATAAGAAAACAAAGATTAACAAAAATAGAATTTTTAACACATAAATAAGTAACAATAAACACATGGCACTGATTATCGCCTTTGTCAGTGTGCCCAAGGGCGGCTGTGGCTACATTGTCGTAGCTCATCACCATCAGTGTGTGAATGTGTGTGTGTGTGAATGGATGAATGATACACTGTAGTGTAAAGCGCTTTGGAGTCCTTACTCTGAGAGGCGCTATACAAGTGCGGCTCATTTATCATTATAATGCATATGAGAACAAAAACTGTGTAATTGAGACCAAGAGGCTGATCTGTTTCTGTGCTTGGTTGTAGGTATGCAGTTATGCATGCGCCTGCACAAAACACCTTCATGAACTGCAAGGTCTGCAATGTCAGAAAGAAAACAGCTCTAGGGAGTCAAATGAAGCACACCTGCTGGAATAAGCTCCTTGTTACAGAACACCATGCTGTCTGACACCTCCATCTAGTGGCCAAATATAAGAAGTGCAGCACTTAAAAAGCAGCATAGCTGTGCTGAAATTATAAAGTCTGAGCTCAATGATAACAAACTGAAAGTACATGAGATAAGTCAAAATGGTGAGTTTAACACAGGCAAATCTGTTCATAATGCCTCAAGTTCTCCAATCAACAGAGCTGTGTGTTGATTTGGTTTTGAAATGATGAAATCCTTCGCCTGCTCTCGATGCCGACATCTCCAACACACAGAAGCATGAAGGAAACAACACGAGGATCAAAGCAGGACACGAGGTGACATGGAAGTTATCTGTGTTTACTATTCAGCATCACGCATGGTAAACAGCGGAGGCACAACAGCTGTTCCTTTGCAGCCTCCCCCTGTTTGAATGGATTTATGCGTTATGACACATGGCAGAGTGGTGATTAGTTGCATCATTTCATAGCAAGTGAAGAGCCACCTGTCTTGTCTGTTATGCCGTTTCTGTTTTGCAGCCTTTACTTAATGAAATCAGACGATCGGCTCATGTTAACTTTTCACAGCAACTTCTGTATCGGAGGACGAGACAAATAAGGCAAAGAGGAACTGTCAAGGAGACAGTTCTGATAATACAAGAGGGACAAACCATACCGTATGTATGTTATTATGAGGTTCAGTTTGCTTCCTCTGCCTTTAAACACCCAGGCTGTATGTCGGGAAGCTGGGGCAACCTGGGATTTGTAACAGGAGGAACTGGAACAGTTTCTTCAGCTGTGTGAAGAGTTGTCCAAACAGGTTGTTCCAGACTGATTTTGTGAAGCAACACAGCTGCCTGCCTGTTACAGTCTTTTCCTGCCAGCCAGACACACGTCAGACCTTTAAGTCTGGAATCAGCTCCTCTTTAAGGTGAATGTCATTCTCTGACCCAGTGCCCACGTCTGAGTCAAAGAGTGAGCGGTCCGAGTCGGGGGAGTGTGTGCGTGTGTGTCTGGCTGAGTGGCTGCTGGTGTCGCTGTCATCTAGAGTGTCAGTCCTGGAGAACAGACCGAAGTCCAGCAGCCCTGCAGGGATGCTGCTGCTGCTGCTGCTCTCACTGTCTCCATCATAGTTAAGATCCTCCACCTCCACAAACCACTCGGGCCAGAATCTTCTCCGCATCCGCTCACAGAACATGGCCAGATTGATCAGCTCTCCTGTGAAGACATCAGTCCCAGCAGCTATTAAAGACACAGCTAAAAGAACAGGGAGTCTATTGCAGTCACAATTAAAGAGCAGTTGGATATTCGGATATTAAATAAAACACCCACTCCTTTCCTTGGATGTCATAAACGATGAATCTGTTGTCAGATAAGATAAGAGACCCTCTTCAAATGACACCCAGCTGGTCAATCAATGTACTAATGTAAAGCTTTACTGCCATCTAGTGGCTGTTTTAATATCTACATATAACTTACGAAACCTCTAATAATTACTGGCATTAGCCATCTTTTACAATTAAATGTAGCATTCATTTTGTGATTTTAGTCCCAGGAAAACGACGCGTTTACGTTTGCTGTCGGACGTTCCTCAGACCCTAACCTGAGGATCACTGATGTTTGAGAAGGTTTTGTATTGTATGAGAACCACTCTAACATCAAACACATGCGATAGAAACATTCATTATTTACTCATTTCACTCTAATGAAGCCACTGACTGAAGAGTGTTTTATTGCTGGTTGGGCCTCAAAAGGAGCCAAGATGACGACCCCTAGAATTACTTTCACTTGCAAATTAAACATTTGTAGAACAAAATGCAAATATCATTGATGTCTAACTATCTGAATCGGTTCTATTTCACTTTTTTAATTAGATCCAGTGGCAGCTCGTCCATAGGGGGCGCTAGGATGCCGCCCCACCAGACTCAAAGGAAAAGGAAGAAGATGGGAATCACAAAATATATTTAAAACATGAAAATAAACTAAATGATCTACGCATCGTACAGACTATAAGTGCTGTGTATAATCTGCATTTAAGTGAAGTTTAAAGATGTCCTCTCACACTTTTACAATGACGGAACTGTCTTGTGATGTATTTCCTGTTTTTTTTTGGGTGCAGCGATCTCTACCGTAGACCTACACTAACTGGAGCATGCTTGCTGGATCCCCCTTGATCCAAAACAAAGAATAGGAGAGCCTTTTGGATGCAGAGGTCTGAGACTGAAACCGGGTGGAGTTTCAGCTCAGCTCAGGATGTTCACCCAGAACTGGAAGCTGCCCACAGTTCACCGTTCTGTTTTTTTAAATGAATGTTGTTTGTAGAGCAGCTGAGTACACCTCTTGGAGTTTTTTTTTATTATGGAGAACTGGAAGATTATGAATGTGGTGTTGGAAATTTGTAAACACTCTCCAGCAGGTAAAAAAAAAAAAAAGCCAGTCTGGAATCAGCTCAGTGTGACGTTGGGACATTGGATTACACAATCCGAGTGGATTTTTTTTTTACTACACCACAGAATATTATGACCATAAACCAGCAAAGGTAAGACTGAATGTACGCTTTTGACTCAATGAAATTAGCTTTGTTTTGCTTTTCATTTAGCGGCGTATTGTCATTGGGTGTTGTTTTGGTAGAAAACCTGAGGTCTCATTTATAAAACATCGTGTAGAATCCTTACTAAAACCGTACTTAAGTTTAGCAAAAAAATATTTACTACACCAAGTAGGTTTGTGATCTATAAAACATGGAGTACGCACAGCTGCACGCATTGTCTGCTTTATAAATCAGAGACTAACAAGAAAGGTTCTCAGCTGCTTTTTAGTCGCATCCCGCCCTCAACACGCCCACTTTCTGCCATAAATGGTCAATGCAAAGTGCCTTGTGGATCTCGTGCATATACATAAGCCAGCTAGTTTCAGCTTTTCGCTCATGACCGCAGATCAAGGAAGCACTATTTCAACGAAGCAGAAATTGAGGTACTTGTGCGTGAGGTGGAATAATGAAAGGAAGTGCTTTTGCAAAACAAATAAGAGAAAATCCAGCAGCACCGCAGGTGCTTTCCATGTCCAAAATGTGCGTAAGCCAGGTCCTTACTCAGCTTAAAGTTGTGCACATTTTTCCGCAACGTTTTCTTTTATAAATCCCAATGTTTGCGTTGAAAGTAGCTTACGCAGTTTTCCGACCCTGTTTTGTGCGTAAGCAAGCTTATAAATGAGGCCCCTGGTTTCTATAGTTTAGACGAGCCTCTTCCTGTTAAGTATGTGTGCAGTTTGCATATGTTGGTGAATATTAAGCACGCTGTTGGAACAGCTTTGTTGCTGGAAGTGCTCGTGGACCTGATACCGATCCATTGGGTTCAAGTTATGTGATACATTAAAATGGTCATTTGGCATGTCCTACTGGTGGTTAGCGCATCTGTAAAACTGACTTGCAAAAATGCACCCCACCAAAAACTAAAATTCACCAGCTGCCACTAATGAGATTATGGCCTATTAAGCCAAAAAGGAGTGAATGCAAACTAAAAGTGAAAACAATGTTTGAAAAAGTGTCTAATCTTAGGAATGAAACGTGTAAATGTTTGAGTCCTGATCATCAGATGCTGACCTTTGATGAGCTGTTCTGGTCGTGTCCCAGGTAGAGTCCACATAGCCTGAGCCAGGTGGCCAAACACTGTAGCGTCCAACGTTGACATCTTAGAGCCCATGAAGTATTTCTTATCACCTGGATGACAAAGAAAAGATCATGATACAAACTTTCAACACACAGCAAGTTATGACAATGTAAAGCCAAAGAGACCGCTAGAAAGGGGTGGGCAAACAGTTCAAAATCTAAAAACTGAAGAAATGAAAAAATAAAATAAAACTGCTGCATGGTAAATAGACTGTATTTGTATAGCTCCTTCTTAGGGTTTTACAACCCCCAAGGTGCTTCACAACACAATCCGTCAATCACCCATTCACACACACATTCACACATAGGTGGGGATGAGCTATGGTGTAGCCACAGCTGCCCTGGGGTGCACTGACAGAGGCGAGGCATGCCATAGACTGACACCACCAGCCCCCCCGATCACCACCAGCAAGCCGGTTAAGTGTCTTGCCCAAGAAGCATTCTCTGGTGGGAGCCGGGGTCGAACCTGCAACCTTCCGAATACTGGTCACCCCGCTCTACCTCCTGAGCTACTGCTGTCCCACATGGTGCTGCAGTTTGCAGCATTGCTGCATCCAAGCGACTGGGTTGTGTGTTCAAATCGTAGCTGCTGCCTTTCTGCGTGGAGTTAGCGTGTTCTTCCCATGCATGTGTGGGTTTTCTGCAGATGCTCTGGTTTCTTCCCACAGACTAAAAACATGCATGTTAGGTTGGCCAGAGACTCTAAATTGTCCCTGGATGTGAGTGAGTGTGTGATTGGTTGTTTTCATTAAAGGTGTACTTGACTGAAAAACTGATGCTCTCTGAAGCTCAGCTGTGATGTGGACAACTTTAAGGTCAGAGACATGGTACACCCCCCCCCCCCCCACCCCCCACCCATCTCCCTAGGAATGACTTCTAAGGCCTTCATTCCTACTAGAGACTACAGCAAATGTACTGATTAAACGAGTCAACCACTCCTTTAATGTGTCCCTGTGGTGGACTGGAGACCTGTCCAAGGTGTCCCCTGCCTCTACCCAGATGACTGTAAGTTGTTTAGAGGGTGAGTGAGTAAAAAAAAAAAAATATAATAAAAAGTTTAGTTATAAATGCAGAGTTTACAGTCAGGATGCATGTGGTCCACCCGAGAAGACATTTGAAAGGTTCTTTAAAAGGTTTATGTAAAAATAAATGTAAACATTTAGATTTAAAAAACTTGGGAAAAATATCCTGACTGTGGATGTCATAACTCATGACAGGGTGAAGGTTGAACACCGTGTTTTCAGCTAAAACAGTTTATAGTTTTGTAGAGAAAGTTGTTTTCCACCTAAACACAAGAATGAAGATATTTCTACACATCAGTGGAACTATTAGATCATATTTTATGTACTCAGTAACTCTGTGAAATGTACCACGACTACTAGTTTCTACAGGAATAAAAATTCTCCTCCTTTTTGGCATCTAGTTTTTTAAGTGTTGTTCTGTGTACTTTAGAGTGCCTTACTTATTTTACCACTGATTTATCTCATCTTCAGCCTGACAGGACTAGGATGGCTAGCTCGGTTCCACCGCCAAAACTGGCACAGAACAGTTTTCCTATCCCTATTGTAAAACCGGTCCACACAACCGACCTGGAGCACACCAGTAACAGGACTTTTTTGGCCCCCTTCTACTGTAGGTCCAGAACTTTGTGGAGCAGTACGGTTGGGGCGGAGCAACGACACAGTTTGGGGGAAAGACATACGTCACTAATTTGCAACAAGCAAAGCAATCCTCAGAGTTCTGTTGATATTTTCATTGGTTGTACATGAATGTGAGAAAATGGCAGCAAGTAGCAGCAAGTTTGGTCAGCTTCATAGCTCCATACATTCCTCTCCTGTCCAGGAATTCAAGAAGTATCTCAGCAGAAAGGAGCCAAAGGATTTGAGAGGACATCGGAACGATGTCAGGTCAGCTGAAGAAATTATAGCCCAATAGAAAAGTTAAGGACAGAAACAGCCGGAGTGGAAATAGGAGAAATACATGGAGGTGCTGCGGCATGCTGGATGCCATTTATGACCACAGATCGGCAAACCGAGGCAGGCCTGGATTCAGAGACTGCACTCTGCAGCCACTTGTGGAGCCTGTTGGTAAGCATTTATTTTTTGTGTTTCGCTCTGCAGACAATTCATTGCAGCACAAAAACACTGAATAGTTGCACAACTTATTTATGAAATCCCGCATGACGGTACTGAACCCAGGCATGAGCTCAAACTGCAATAGAAACGCTCTCCTGAAAGTGCAGACCCAGACGATCTTTTATATGGCGCCTCTCAAGATAAAAATTACGAAGCACTTCACAAAAACTGTAAAATATAAAAAGATTTGAAAATATCTTTAAAATGACTAAAATAAATGTGATTAAAAATGTACGGAAAAGAAGTGAGAAAATGAATAAGAAAGAGGAAAATTGGTGGATCCCGGAAAAGTGAAATAGGTAGAAAGAGCAGAATAAGGAGAGGGTGGCGATGAAGCCAGCCCGAACAGGTGAGTTTCAGCTGCTTTTTAAAGGAGACCACTGAGTCCACTGACCTCAGGCTCAGGGGGAAAGAGCTCCAGAGTCTGGGAACCACAGCAGCAAATGACCTGTCACCTTAATACAGAAAAATTCTGTCCTACAGTGGCATTTCATTATCTTTAGTTAAAGAAAAATATATTTAAAAGAACTGAGCAATCAGTTCATATAAAGTTGGTGGTTTGAATCCCTAAAATCCATTTTCCTACCCAGCAGAGTAGCCAGAGTCCTCATGTCCTTCTCCATCAGCTTGTAGACCTCCTCTTTAGAGAAGCGTCCGATGCCATGGCCATACATCTCTCTGCGCACCATGCTGCCATTCAGGTGGCTCAGAAGCCACTTCAGGGTGTCGCTCAATGGTCCATCCATGGCCAGCAACTTCTGGGTTTCATCTACATTGTCCACCCACTGGCAGTAGGCTATTGTCCTGAGAAAGACAAATTAAAGGCATCTAGATGTTATCACACATTGCTCTGGCACAAAGGTCTTCACTGATCGCTTAAGGCTGCCATTTAAACCAGAACCAAAGAGGGTTAAACTGCATTAATTTTATTTTCATAATTTAACCAAATTAAGATCTACATGATCACAGGATCTGCTGCAGTTCAATCTCCACTGTAGCCAGTCTGCATGGAGTCGGCATGTCCTCCAGGTGCTCCGGTTTCCTCCCACAGACCAAAAACATGCACGTTAGGTAGACTGGAGTCGTGAGCGTGTGTGACTGGTTGTATTTCTCTGTGATGAACTGGACACCAGCCCAGGTGTCCCCCACCTCTTGCCCAATTTCAGCAGCTGCCCATGACCCTACTGAGGAATAAGTGGTTCAGATAATGGCTGACAGGAAGACATTTGTTTAACAGCTTCATCATTTCTCTCAGTTAAACCTGGCAGTAGCATCTTCTCCCTACAGAACCTTTTAAACAGGGAGAAATGTCCCTGATAGGAAAGTTGTTTGATTTTGAACTCAAAACAAACTAGCCTTTAATATTCTGAATAAATGTCTATCAGTAAGTGTCTTGGCTCTTGAGTAATTAGCACACCTTTAAACAAATGTACACAAAGGGTTGCTGGTTCCATCCCTGACCTCACAGGTCAACAAGTCCAAGAGTCTCTGGACAAAAACACTAAAATTTACATGACCCTTAATGCAGCATATTAATGGCTAATTAAAAAGAACTCAAAGTGCAGACGAGGACATACTGTAGCTCACAAGGTTGCTACATGTCATTTACTTATTTTTATTCAGTATATTTAAAACTGAAAAAAGTTACTTTTAAGACCAGAGTCATATCCTCACCAAACACAACATTGACTCTTCTAGTATATTTAACTTAAAAAATTACAGATTTTTCCACTTTCCATTACTTTAAGATGTAATCCTTGTCTGTTTAATGAAATATTTACTACAGAGCCCAGACCAGTGCTGTGTTACATGAGAATCTTTGTCTAATTGAGTCTAGTCAATAAAAGTGCACCATCACTACTCCTGTGTCTGCTCTCAGCACACGTCATCCAGTCAGCTTCCTGTAATCCACTCGAGTCAATAGTTCATGTTAGTGGAAACATGAATCTACATGTGTGACGAGATTTAAACCTAAAAACAATAGTTTTAGTTAGGCGTTAATCAACAAAGTAACTTGGTATCTACACTAATATTAATGTGTTAGCTCTATTGCTGTTTTGTTTTATCAGTTATTGTTATGTTGTGATCTTTCTCCTCACACTTCATTGAAAAGCTGTGAAGCCTGGCATCCCATAATCTGTGATGGGACTGAAAAACAGCCTATGACCAGCCAACTGGCCTGTGATTTGCTGAGTATGACTGGCCACAATGGAAACTGAATAACAGCATCTAGACTTTATGACATCTAGGAGGGATGACCACACACCACCATATGTTAGATGACCTGATTTCCTCTAAGACAGGGTCTGTGCCTGATTTCAAGTCTGTTTATTCTAGAGCCAAAAATGTAGCTTAAACAAATTATGAATGTTTATAGGAGAGGTTTAGAGTTCTAAAAATGAGCTATGTCAGATTAAAAATTGCTCAATGGCAAAGAAACACATGCCTTTACATATTTTACACTACTTTTATCCACACATATATTCCTTTATTTAACCAAGAAAAGAAATCATCAAGATATCAAATCTCCTGTCAAAGAGAGACCTGGTCCAGGAAGGCAGCACAAGGGCAGTACAGAGAATTACAAGAAGTCAGGAGGATTCAGTCAGATAAAACACTTATTGATATTTTAAGAGTTTTGGACAAAAAAAATTTTTTTTTTAATGGGATTGGAGTTAAAGGGACGTTATGGAAGTTTGACAGCCAAAACATGTATAGAAATAATACATTTCTTCTTCATCCATTCTCCTGCAATGCCCTGGTCCTGTAGAATGAGCCCTGGCATTTTTACTGTGATTGCCTGTTTTTCTGTAAAATAACAGAAAAAGAGAGCTGCTCGGGTCGAGCAGGCTGCTTCATGCGTGTTCATGCTCAGGCATAGCCCGTAGCATTTGCTATCAGTAGCTTTAGCAGCAAAGAGAGAGGTAGTGCCAACTCAGCGACTTTGTCGCTGTTCCTACCGACTAGTGATGAACCTAGCTACATTTCTGAGGAGCCTTAGCTACTTTCTATATAACTTTCTTCTAGATATTTCCTGCAAATTAGCAACAAAATAGCCATGTTCGCTTCGAACCGTTATTTGGTTTGGCGTTGTTTCAGGTGTCATCATCAAGGATATAAAAGTTACAGATACTATGATTGTTACTGGTGTGTAGCTCACCTTGTAAGGTCTCTGACTCCCATGCAGAAGACCTGGGTTTGATTCTGGGTGTGACCATAGTTTATTTAGTTTCTTTTTTACATTAATGGTATATTTTTTTACAGTAAGATGCCCAAAGTTTTATTTGAGACTCACCAAACGGCATTGAATTCACAGATAAAAAAGATGTGTGTTCAACTTTCATTTTGGAACTATTTTTCAAGCAAGGGAAGGGAATGATCTGAGCATGCAGGAGGACTGACCCATCATAAACCTTTGTCGGCTGTGCTGAAGAGAAAGGTACAGAACCAAATTATTTATTTAATTAGCTGCGCGTTCTCCTGTCCTCGGTCCTCCACCCCCTTAAAACTATGCATGACTAATGAAGAGTGACGGGTACAAACAGCTGCCATCAGTGAACTTACAACATGTTCACTGGTTTAAAGTCAGATCTTCCAATTCTGGTTTCAAAAACCTCTTAATGACAAGCTTAAATCTTTACAACAGTAGTCCAAAGAGCAGTGGATCATAACGTAGTCAGGAAGCAGCTGGTGACAGCTTCCTCCCTAAGAAATAAAAATCTGTGGATGGTCTTAAGGCATAGATTCTTGCATTTATCTCATCACTCAAAGAGCAACCAGCTGGTGCCCTTCATAAATAATTCAGTCAACAGACATGAATGTTGGTCTAAATATGACAGGATGGATGCTGCACCAGAGGAAGGAGAGAAGAGAGGGAGTAATGGAAAGTGTGGGTTACTAAATGACCTCTCCTGATTTAATATATATACACATGTATATATATATATATACACACACACACACACACACACACACACACATATATATATACATATATATATATATATATATATATATATATATACATATATATATATATATATATATGTATATACATATATATATATATATATATATATATATATATATATATATATATATATATATATATATATATATATACATACATACCCGAAGAAAGATCCAGTATCTGCATATATGACGTCATTTACGCTCCAGGAGTATGGGGTGGGTGGCTTTCTGTTAAGGGCCATTCAGTCCCTTTACCAGAGGAGCGTGAGTTTGGTCCGCATAGCCGGTAGTAAGTCGGACCTGTTCCCAGTGAGGGTTGGACTCCGCCAGGGCTGCCCTTTGTCACCGGTTCTGTTCATCACTTTTATGGACAGAATTTCTAGACGCAGCCGTGGTGTGGAGTGTGTCGAGTTTGGTGGCAGGAGAATCTCGTCTCTGCTTTTTGCGGATGATGTGGTCCTCCTAGCTTCATCCAGCTCTCACCTTCAGCTCTTGCTGGGTAGGTTCGCGGCCGAATGTGAAGCGGCTGGGATGAGGATCAGCACCTCCAAATCTGAGACCATGGTTCTCGACCGGAAAAGGGTGGCTTGCCACCTCCGGGTCGGGGGAGAGGTCCTACCTCAAGTGGAGGAGTTTAAGTATCTCGGGGTCTTGTTCACGAGTGAGGGTAGGAGGGATCGGGAGATCGACAGGCGGATTGGTTCGGCGTCTGCAGTGATGCGGACGCTGAGCCGATCTGTCGTGGTGAAGAGGGAGCTGAGCCAGAAAGCCAGGCTCTCGATCTACCGGTCGATCTACGTCCCAATCCTCACCTATGGTCATGAGCTTTGGGTAATGACCGAAAGAACGAGATCGCGGATACAAGCGGCCGAAATGAGTTTCCTCCGTAGGGTGGCCGGGCTCAGCCTTAGAGATAGGGTGAGGAGCTCGGACATTCGGGAGGGACTCGGAGTAGAACCGCTGCTCCTCCGGATCGAAAGGAGCCAGTTGAGGTGGTTTGGGCATCTGGTCAGGATGCCTCCTGGACGCCTCCCCGGGGAGGTGTTTCGGGCATGTCCTGCCGGCAGAAGGCCCCCGGGTCGACCCAGGACACGTTGGAGAGGTTACATCTCCAATCTGGTCCGGGAACGCCTTGGGGTCCTGCCGGAGGAGCTGGTGGACAAGGCCGGGGAGAGGACGGCCTGGAGCTCCCTAGTTGGGATGCTGCCCCCGCGACCCGGACCCGGATAAGCGGAGGAAGACGACGACGACGACGATGACGTCATTTATGGACTCAGCTTTGCGGGCAGAGAGGACGCAGCGGTAACGGCTCAGCTGCGTCCTGCACGCGGCCGCTGCAACATTCACAAAATCGCTCCACTAAAACAAAATAATTCACTTGCGATCGTTCATATCAGCGCATATTCTCTGGTATTTTGTGCTTTTCTGACGTGCTTTGCCTCAGCTGAGTTAATCTGGGCCCCGGTGATTTCAACTCATTACTGCTGGAGCGCCGCGCATGTGAAGATCCCTTTGGCTGATCGTTAGAAAGTAGGAAGTCTAGGAAACAGTTTTTTTCTGGAAGACGGAGAAAACATGCAGCATGCAGGAAGGTTAGAGAGAGAAAGGGCAGGAAATTATTCACATGAAATCAAGAAAACAAAACAAAGTGCTTGAAAAGAAAAAAAGTAGGTAGATTTATCCCCAATACACATTTTTACCAGTGAAAAGCAATAATATATAAGCATTTAATATTTATACATGTGACAGAATCAGATCACCCCAGAAGTCAGTGCCACATCCAGGGCCGTATCAAGGCATTTGGGGACCAAGGCAAATATAGGCTTGGAGCCCCCACCACCTCACTCCCTGATCAGTTAATATAAGATGGCAGCGTGCTGAGAGTACAGATTGTTGTTGCTTTCATTTAATAAACAATCATTTTAAAGCACTGTTATTATATCTGACTGCTTTTAACAGCAATCCTAGCTCAGACACCACATCACCTTCCACATATATGTCATGAGCTCACTGAGCGTCACATTACCAGATTCATACTGAAGTTGTATCGGTGAAAGTAACTTAAAGTAATGCAAAAGTAGTGTAATGCCTTACATTTTAAAATCAGTAATATTGTAATGTAATGAATTACTTTAAAATCAGGGTAACAAGAAATAAATAATGCATTACAGTTTTGAAGTAACTTGCCCAACACTGAAGGTGAATATATATGAACCCAGGTAACAGTTTTTCTTTAGGATTGAGAGGAGATGCCTTCATCTCAAGTTTCCCACGCAGTAATGGATTGTGGGTGTAGCGTCATGAATGTCCTGTTTTTGACCTAAAGGTCATGATCTGCTGCGTCTGCTCGAGCAGAGACTTAAAGTCTCTGACAGCCTAATCTACATTAGATAGTGGCCAAGGTCTTTCATGCACTCTGTTCATCTGAACTGCTTCACCTCTGTTACAGCGAAGAGGAAGAACTATTTTGATAAATACATAATCAACAACTTTGTTAATTACCAATAATAATGTGAGCCCAATGTTCAATCAATCTGTGAAATGACAAGGTTATTACTTGATATTATAATCCTGTGATCAGTAGTATTTTATAAGTTATTATAATCCTGGACTTTTGCACTAGACACTAATGACACGTAATGCTAAAGTCACACGACACATTTCCTTTTGTCTGAACCAATCAGAGCCTTCGTTTCTGGGGCTGGGCGTGGTTATCTGTGGTGTTTGTATAAACCCTCTTTTGCATGTCAAATTCTGATTTGCCAGTAAACCAAAATATGACAATTGTAAAAACTATTCCACGCTACCTTTTCTTCAGTTCAAAGCATTCTAGAGAAGTCTCGGACAGGCCATCCGGACTTCCTCTTCAGCTAATAGAAGCTCGATAAGCTGGATAAAATCTGTTGCAAGGTACACCTGACCGCAACGGTTCCTTCAGAATAAAAGCTGAACCTCACGACCCCTTCAGGGTCTCGGAGACGCCAGTGATAACCTGTCGTGACCTGGAAACATTCTAAGACTAGTTTGGTCGGCACCGCTGCTTTTCTACCAGCTTCGGTACCAAGGAGGGTCCAAGAGGACCTCGACATTCTGGATCTAACGGAGGCTTCCCCTGGGTACATAGACCGACAGATGGCGTTTCATGTGTGTTATAAATCTCCTACTAAAGTTTAGAGCGAAACATTCACTCCCACTCAGAACTAACTGCTTCTCCGGATCCGCTGGTTCTGAATAACATTCCACACACACACCATCATCATTTCATGTCTCACTCCACCTTAGTTCCATCAGTACACAGAGTGTAGTCTTATTTAAATTGTGTAGAAATAAATTTCTTAACTACTTTAAACCTGACTCTCTTTCTTTCCTTGGAGTTAATATGAAGTGTCACTTAATCCCTGCAATAAAAAGTTCCGATCTTCTGGTTAAAATATTCAAAGATCCATCAGATTGATATTTCATATTTCTATGGAAACTCACATTTTATGGTTCATAAGTAAGATATAAACGACCCATTCTTTACATGGGTAATACCCTTGCCCGAAGTCTGCATTGATGTGGACTTGGGCAAAGTGTGGATCAAGGGTGCAAACATGGCAAGGTCACCTCCCACACTGAAAATTGGGACACACTCGCACCCCGGGCTGGGATTTGAAGGGCACAAGGGTGGGAGTGCGAGGACTGGGACTGGGCCTCTGTGTAAGCTCCTTACCAGTAGAGGTGCTCCTCGACCATCTTGGTGACTGCTCGGGACACGGCTCTTTCCTCCGGGGTTAAGTTCTTGTTTAGGTTGACCCCGAGCTTCTCCTCCAGAAAGTCCACAATAAACTCTGACCCTGACACCTGCTCGTGATTGTACTCGATCCACGGCATCTTTCCTTGCGGGGACAGCCTCCCATCAAAGTAGTTCTGTAGAGAAGAGAGAGTTGTGAGATCAGGAGGAGCTTAATGTATCTTATCTATAAAATATGCTTATTTTATTTTATTTTATTTGCTGTTTGGCTGTTCTGGGTGCGGTTAACAGTTATAACTGAGGGAACTCAATCATGTGCAGATGGAGCTCACTCTAAACACACATATTTCACATTTTCACAAGTAACAGAAAACATAAATATGAATAATGTGGTCCATTTCTGCCAGAAGACCCCAATGGTTCAAATGAACAAATATAACTGTACCCAAGCAGAACACACCCAGCTTGATGCAACTTTAGCTGCTGCAAACGCACTTGGGCAGGCATCTCATCTTGTTTGTTGTTTATTGTTGTTGTTGAATGGAAGCTCAAACGAGGGCTAATTAAAATCATTGGCACTGAATTTGGTTTGAACTCAAAGATTTGAAACAAATTAGATGGAATGAATTTATACAAAGTTTTATGAGAACAAATGAAAGAATAGCTAGGTGCGCTGATCTGTGAGAGAGATAATTTAAAGATTTGGTTCACTCATTTAATTAATACATTTGCAGTGGGCTCTAGTAGGAATGAATGCCTTGTAAGTCGTACTCTGGGGGAAAAGCTCAGATGTGCTTGTTTCAGAAGGTACACATCAGCTGGAAGAGAACGTAGATCTGTCAGGCTTTTCTAATCCTAGAGTTTCACCATCTATTTTTTTATCAGAAGCTAGGAGATGGGTGTAGGAGACTATTTTCATCTTCAGCCTGCATGTTAAACTCAAGAGTGACAGATTACAATCAGAAATAATCATAAAAAAATATTTTTTCAGTGAACCACTCTACTCTTTTCTGACTCAAGACCATGGTTTCGGATTTAGACGAGGTGATTCTCATCCCAGCTGCTTCATACTCTGCTGAGAACCGCTCCAGCAAAAGCTACAGATCCCATTCTGATGAAGCTAACAGGACCACATAATTTACAAAAAAGCAGAGCTCTAGCACCACCTTGGCTATGCCTAGAAATCCGGTCCATATAAGTTATGACAGAATCAGTGACAAAGAGCAGCCTTGGCGGAGTCCAACTCTTACTGGAAACAAGCTCAACTTACTGCCGGCAGTGCGGACCAAGGTCTGACACCGGTAATACAGGGACCTAACAGCCCGTATCAGAGGGCCCGGTACCCCATACTCCAGAAGAACCCTCCACAAGGGACGTGGTTGAACACCTTCTCCAAATCCACAAATCACATGTAGATTGGTTGGGTGAACTTCCACACACCCTCCAGGACCCGCCCTAAGGGTTTGGAGTTGGTCCAGTATTCCATGGCCAGAACGAAAATCCCATTGTCTCCTGAATCCGAGGTTCAACTATTTGATGGATCCAATGGAAATAAACTAGATACTGTTTATTTCCTCTGTTTCAGACTGTTGGTGCCAATTGTATTTGTGGAGCTTTCTACATTGTGAAAACTTCACTTTGGTTTACGATTCAACAACACACACACACACACACACACACACACACACACGCACACACGCACGCACACACACACACGTGCGTGTGTGTGTGTAAAAGAGGCAACAGAGCAGCAGGGTTCAAATTTAAAACTCACATATGACTCAGATAAAAATATTTTACTCTCTTGAGAAACACCACCCACAGAAGCCCAGGGTTACGGCCTCAGCAACTGTCTCTGTTGTCACCTGATAAGGCAGATCCGCCATGCGCAGGTACGTCTCTATTTTGAGGCAGAAAGGGGAGAGACTGGGGATGCCATTCTTTGGTCTGGAGAACTGATGGAGGATGATAGCATCTTGAGAGTTCAGCTCCTGCTCCTTCCTACAGAGAGAGCAGGAATTAAGAAAAACAAGAATTTATTACTTTATCTTCAAAAATATTTTCATCAAATGTTTACAAAAATATCAAGATTTGTAGGAAGGTGTGATCAACATTCAACTATGGAGGTAAACACTATGGCTTATGGTACGACAGAGAACTGTGTCCATCTGTAATAAATACAGAGTAGCAGGCAAAATATGTGTTAAACATCTGACTAAAACCTTAGATGTAAAGATGTTGTGTTTCTATTCCAAACAGAGACTGGATCATTAGTTCAGTGCAACACATCAACAGCTTGGAACACATAAACTTACTATATTTTTTTATTTTTATTTTAAAAGTTTTGAGAGGTCAGAAAGTTTTGTGTTTTTGTTCAGTTCTCCAAAAACAAGATACACTACTTTTTGTAGATGATTTGTTTCTGGAATAATCTTTACAACGGTTGGATCCAAAGGGTCCGATTTTAAGGATGCATTGTCAACAAATACAAACTGAATGGTTACTTTTCAGCTATTTCTTTTCTACATTCTTATCTAAGACACTTAATTGGACATTTAATAACATCTTAGATCATCTTTCATTAAAGTTTGATTATTGTCTCAGTGATATTAGATAAATAATCATTCGTAATCATTGACCATTAGTCGAAGAAATATAGTAATAAATAGATTTTTATAAACCATTATTTTGTCTGTGTCAAATTATTGATGAGTGATGGTTCCTTGGCATACCCAAATTAACTACTTTCATCATCAATTGTATATTAAAGATTAAAAATAAATTGATAATCCATATTTTATGGAATACTACATTGTGTTGATTACCTTTATATATTATTGACAATTTATTAAAAGTAACCACTTACAAAACGTTACATCAGACACGTGAAAAGAGAGTTACAGTAGTCTAAGCGTGAGGAGATGAAGGTGTGGATAACAGTCTCGAGTTCAGAGTGGGACAGAATGGGACTCAACTTAGCAATGTTCCTGAGATGGAAGAAGGAAGAGTGAACAAGAGAACTGACATGAGAATGCAGGGTGAGAGCTGGGTCAAAGGTCACACCAGATTCCCAACAGAGGGTTTGGTGTGAGAATCACTTGTCTGGGGCACAGATGAGGATCTCAGTCTGACTTCAGAAGACCAAAGGAGACTGAATGACTGGTAAAATTACCAGTAGCTGCACATACAGTCTTTTAGAAACAACTACATTTTTCTTATTTTGCAAAAATGTGTTATTGGAAGAAAGCAGCACAACAGATCTGGGCACAGGCGAGAACATCTGGACCAGAGTCAGTGGTAATGGACATGGAGGCCTTTCACATTAAATCATATTAAAGACTTAAGAAACATAAAGCCAGGAGCTCGTTGTTCTGAGCTGTGTGCAGGTAGATCTGAATGGAAAACATGTATTGCTAAAAAGACAATGAAAAGGAGAAGAGTGCACTGTTTTTCATTATATTAAACCACAACATTTGAATTGAAATATAATGTGTCATATACTTGTTCCATTGCACCAAATGGCTGGTTGTACACGAGTGATGGTAGACTTTAATCTATCTGTCTATTTGCAGACATCAGTGAGGAAAACTAACCTAAAACAGCTGTATTACTCCCTGATCATCCTGTCCTAGAGCGATCCGAGTTCCTGCTGGTTCTCTAGATGGATGGGTACTGTCACATAAAACCTAAGCATACCTCAGCATCAGAACAGAAAACAGGATTGTTGTTCAGTTTCACTGACTA
The DNA here is from genome assembly GCF_043380555.1 of Nothobranchius furzeri. Classification (NCBI taxonomy): domain Eukaryota; kingdom Metazoa; phylum Chordata; class Actinopteri; order Cyprinodontiformes; family Nothobranchiidae; genus Nothobranchius; species Nothobranchius furzeri. The sequence continues at coordinate 52,349,914 of NC_091745.1, forward strand.
ACGAACCTTTCCCCGGGGAGTCAAGCACATTAGAGCAGAATAACACAGCAGCAAAGCCTTCCCTCAGGTGTGCTATTCTTCTTATGTTTAAAGAAAACTAAAAGCTAACAACAAGAACTTATGATAGAAACCAGAATTATCCCTATAGTCTATCTAAATCTATTTATTTCTAAATATTTGATTTGTTCCCATCATTTATATTTGACTTCAACATATAGAAAAAACAATTAAATAAATAATTCATTTAAAATGATATTTTCCAAAAATGGCATTTTTATAGTTTAAAAGATTGTGCTGAAAAGAGTGTTCTGATTAGTTCAGTGTTTAATGATTTTGTTAGATTTAAGTGATGATATAGAGGCCTGGACAACCGTGACTTTATTTTGAACATGATGCTCGACTGAACAGGCAGGGTCGAATCAAGAGCATCTAGTGGGCTGAAATTTAAAAAGAAATTAGATATCCAAAGTAACAACAGACAACCTACTGTTGGTGTGCACTTATAAGAACAAGCTGAATGAGGTAAACAGAGGACGCCATCATTTATGCATTTAATCCAGGCTTTGCTGCAGCTTGAGCAGTTAATAAGAATAAAATAAAATGAATAAAATAAAAAAATGGATGTCACATTATTTTACCGTCGGGCAATTCTTTGTATTTGTTTACCTCTGCAAAATACAAAAGGCTTTGGTAATTTCCCTGTTGATTAATCTGGAAATAACAGAAAACCATTTGCTGTATATTTCCTCTTTAGGCGCCTTGTGTCTCTGTCCATCTGTTGTGGTGCTGAACCAGTCGTTGTTCACACTCCTGGTTCTGAAATCCTTAAATTATCTCAGTGCATTTATTCTCATTCAGGTTTGGTGATAAAATAAATCTAAATGATATCAGAACCTCTATGCGCCAGGGAATAAAAAAGCTGCCACGCGGCAGCAAATGCATCACATGGCCGGACAGATGACGCCTGCAGGCTGCGGAGCGGCATCAGCAGCCTGCACGCGATTCAGCTTCCAGTGGGAGGGGGGTGGGTGAGGGGATATTAGGCCACTGTAACAGGATGTACTCACTCCCCGGTGCTGCTGGCCCAAAAATAATCTCTCACGGGCATATTTATTCTGCTCTATTGTTCAGTGTAAATCACTGGGACTTGACGCAAATCAAGACGTGTTTGCAGGTTTAACAAGCAGCTGTTCTGCAGACCAAGCTGACTCCAGCGCAATAGGTCTGTTTACTCTGCCTGCAGACTGGTACTGAGATGGCCCAAGAACAAGCGCCTGCATCCTTTTCATTTCCCCCCTCAACGTCCTTGTCCTTGGAAGGAGGAAAACATGGACACAAATCTCAGGAACCACCGCGAGATCTATGGAAACTACTTCCAGTCCGCACACCATCTATAATTACAGATCTGAATTCACGAGCGGTTAGTCACTTTTAGCAGGTGTGATCACAATTTGACCCACAGAACGAGGGGTAAATAAAAACAACATAAACAGTCCAGACACGCAGATGTGAGCCTACCTGATGGCGAGCAGCTCATGCAGTAGGTAGGCTGCAGCAGCCAGCAGGGCCCCCCCGGTGATGTACAGGGTCTTCTTCCACCAGGACTCCGAGCCCAGAACCGACATGATGCCTCCGTAGTCCTGCAAAGGAAAGGCGATGATGTAGCCATACAAAGACTGGTGCTGCTCGGAGGCGCACAGCCCCAGCGGCAGGCTGTGGTTCCGCCCCAGTTCAACCACACACGGCCGGGTGGAGGCGAAGCCAGCCGCCCAGTGCATCCTCCCACCCTCTGTTACAGCCACCACCCCGCGTCCACCCAGCTGCGGTCCCCGTTCGGCTTCATCCAGGCGGGTCACCTACGGCATGGTCGCGGCGGAGCTGTCGCTTATTTATCCATAAAACAGGAGGTAAACATATCAACTCCTGACTGGACGAGGCTCCCTTTGAAGGGTGTCAAGTGAATTACACGCACATCAACGTAATTTCCGGTTAAAATTTTCAAAATTAAAGTCTCTGTTGATGATCTGATCCCTTCAGCTCCAGTTTACCGCTCAGAAAATAAAGGCTGGCTGCTGACACTTAAAACAGCAACAGTTCAGTCTGAGTAGGTCTCACCAAAAATAGTCTATTTTCAATCGTTCATCTATCCATCTTCTCACAGACTATTAAAGACCCACTCCAATGAAAGTTGTGCTTTTTTGTTTTTAACATATTCTTGAGGCATTTTTCTAATGCTACAGGACACATCTGAACTTTAAGCTCAAAACTGCATTTCTGAGTATTTCTGCATTCAAATCACTGTGAACCAGTAGCAGGTGAAAAAAATGCCACCGACTGTCTGTCATGTCACAAACCCAGTGGGTGGCGCACATACTGCACTCTGCTCCTCAGGCTCTGAGGAGTATTATCAATATTCGGATGTCAAATGGATAGCTCGACTATTAATACACCAGCCTAAAGAAGACCCGAGTTCAAGTACAGGCTGGCACATGAGACATTTTGGCTCATGTGCCAGCATTTAAAGCTTTATTTTTACAGTAATACAATTTTCCGTAATAAGATGCCCAAATTTTTAATGAGTGATTTTGCTGATGATTTTAAAAGTTCTACTTTTACAACACATCTCTGTGATAATCTGCTCTTTGTCTCAAGAAAGATTAACTGAAGGTGAATTATTTAAAAGAACACTTCAGTGCTACAGCCATGGCCAAGTAAAAAAAATGACAATAATACATGTCACTAAAGCTGAAAAACAAAGGGAACAAATTTTGTGACAACTATCAATTCAGTCTTCAACTTCATGGCCGCATCTGTAGCTTTGACCGTTTCAAATCAATTTAGATATTCGTGTCATAAATGTTCCACTGAATAGTCAGCCATTTTCGTTTAGTTTTGAAGGAAAAGCATGACAGTTTCCGGTGGTGAAGTATCAGGTTCTGGGTTCTGGTAGCTTGATGCAGCTGGACTATTGTCTTCAGTGAAAGGGTGGCCCCACCCGCCCTGGTGTCGAGCCCCCATCTTCCCAGAAAAGTTAGACCTGTGCTCATTTAAAAATATCAATGAACACCGGAGATAACAGATGTGTTAGCGAGTTCGACACGGGATACAGTAGGCCTACTGCTACATCCACATACTAACTTTGCACTGCTAGTTGATCTAACTCTAAATGGACAGAAGTATCTGCGCGGGTACTTACTCTGGAACGACTTCGCAAGTACAAAAGGACAGCAATGTTGAGCTCTTAATCCAGCAGCAGGTGAACTAACCCGCTTGTTGCTTATGTCGCCAATCAACGAGTTTAAGCTTCAATGTTGTTTTCACGCCAGGTCGATTTGGGCTGAAGCTCGTAGCACCGCTGCCATGGTTACTATTGAATGGCAAGTCAAAGGGGTCAAAAAAGCGTACGTTCTAAACGCGCTTTACCCAGCAAGCTCGTTCAAGACGCGCGTTTTGGTTTTGACACCGATGGGAGCAAAATAAATAAAACCGTCGCTCACCTCCAGTGAACGCGCATTGTAAGCACTAGCGCCATAGAGGAGCTGAGCTCGTGGGGGACAGTCAGAGGGGGGGAAACAAACTGGATATATTTCATAGTTTAATACTAACATTATGGATATTTGTGTCTTGTAGTAAATCGTAATTTCTTAATACGGTAGATGTCACGTGATTGATTAGGAAAATGCATTGCAGCAGGCATGACTTGCTCTGCTTCTGGGGGAGATTAGTATTACATAACACATCCACATAAGACCCATTACAATCCCAGAGGAAATGATTGTCTCCTGTGCTGGTTTACCAGGACAATTCTGAAATTATGAAGCAACTTTTATTAGACACATTCAAATCTCATTTCAATTTCCTCATTCAAATTCCTGTTGACTTGAAAAGTCTGTTAAACTGGGTTTAAACTGCAAAAGCAATAGCCCATGAATAGTTTGTTAATTATATGGGTCTGATATGTTTTTGTAATATAAACATATTTCCACTTGAAATTTTTATACAGATGTCTGTTACGTTTATGTACGCCGTTCGTTTTATGTATTTTACTTTGTATTTTTCATTGTTTTAACATTTACAATGTCTTACACATTTTACCTTATTTTATACTGGACCAGTGTGTCTGTTAAATACAGTCTACTACTACTACTATTAAACATAATAGATTTTAACACATCCCAAGCTTAGAGCGGTCTGATTCTGGCAATCAACAAAAACTAAAATGTAGATCTACGTGGATAAACAACTTCAGTCTTCTGTGCTGCATTTCTGCTTGCAGGCGGAAGGTCAAAATCCCTACTACACATCTGAATCCCGTGCTTTGCTCTCATAGACAGCCTCAGCTGTGTTTGTCAGCAGGAACGTCCTCTGGGTGGCTGCAGCTGTCCTCAGCATCATGGTTCTCTTTCACTGCGTGAAGGGCGTAGTTGATGGCGGTGCTGTTGGTCCAGCACCAGGCTCCAGATAGAGGGTTGTACATCATTCCTTGGACAGACTGCACTGAAAAACCATCTGACAAAGAAGCAAGGGGGGGAAAAAAGTTTTGCAAAAAATGTCTAATATGTATAAAATATATATATTTTATATAAATATACTAATATATATATATTTTTAATTTATTTTCTTATTTATATGGCCTTTTAAGAAACTGATTAAAAATGTATTTACTAAAACAAAACTAGTACAATACATTTATTAGAACACTTACTGGACTCCAGGAGGCGCTCTAGCTCTACTGGACTGATGAACTTCTCCCAGTCATGTGTCCCACTGGGAACAATGTGTAGTAGTTGCTCTGCTACAACAATAGCCAGCGCATAGGAGAGATTGGTTTTATTTATGGTGGTGATGAACAGTGAACCGCCCGGCTGCATGACGAGAAAAGGTGGAAATATTTAGTTCCTAAAATATAACTTCACAGGTCAGCTTTTGCTGGATGTAAAAACAGATTGAATGACATCCCTGCAGGTGCTTGTTAGACTGGGAAGCTGTGCTGCTTCCTGAGTGAAGACAGTATTTAAAGAAAGGACTTAAGCTATAATGGTTCTAAACTTCTGGGTTCAATTCAGGCAAAGAGAACAATAAATTATGATAAAAAATATCCCGTCACCTGCTCAGAAACGTGTGTTTTAGAAAACCTTTTAAGAAAACACAAGAGGAAAAAGATTTGTCACAGTGAAAGAAAAGTGCAGAAGCTGAGGAAGACTATGTGTGTTTTTTACACTCCTTTGGCCCACTGACCCAGGAGATTATGATCCTCTGCTGCAGCACTGATTCACATCCTTCACTGAAGCTTTTAGTGCTTGTAATACACATGCAGCTTTTCCCAGAGATGAACCAGACACAACAGTCACCATCTGCACTTTGGGAGGTGCTCAGGTGAACATGCTGTACGGATGCAGAAACATCTAACTTGTGCAGGTAAACAACACAAACACTCTTTGATGAGATGCACCTTCAGTACACGGTTACAGCAGATGGCGAATGTTTCCAAGTCAGCCAGATGCTCCACAACTTCTGATGCTACAACTGCATCAAACTGGCCCTCGCTCCATTCTCCACTCTGCTCCTGCTGCTCTTCATTTCCCTCGCCAGACAGCTGCTCCAGCGTGCAGGCCCGGTAGGACACCTGGTCACAAAGGTCCAGGTCATGTGACAAATGCTGCTGGGCGATGCGGATGCTGTCTTCTACTGGATCTAATCCCAGCACGTTGGCTCCCAGGCGACCCAGAGGCTGGGGAAGCACGAGGAGAGGCGAGGTTTAGGTAACACTGCTCTATAGTATGATTCTGGCTGCTTCAACAACCAGAACAGGAAAATATATATTTACCAAGGTTTAAAAATGTCTTTGACCCAGCGTTCATGTCAAACCAAACTAATATCTACAGTTTTTATTGGCTCGATCCAAAACAGCAGTTAGAACAGAAATGTTTGGTGCTAAAATTGATTTAATTATTCCGATTTGAAACAAGTTCCGTTATAAAACTTTACACATCATCACCCAAGAAGATCAGACTCGTCTTTTATTACTGAGCTCCGTTGTGGCTTATTATTATTATTATTATTATTAAAATGGGACCATCAGCTAAAACAGTTGATAGGAATTTGTTGAAACTAAATCACAGGGACGAACGACATCTCAGCTCATTTGCATTAGGTGGTGGCAGTTACCGCAGATACTTTACTGTCACCCAGAATATTTTACTGAGGACGTTTTTTGCTCAACATCAGAATCAAACCCAAACCAGGTCTGTGTAACCAAGTTATCACTTCTTAGTTTACAAGTGCGTGGTCCTTTACCTGCCCCAGTCAGCAGTGGATGTGTTGGACCAGTTCGGCTCCAGGCAGACCGCCTCGGGAAGAGGGCTAAATAGACATCATGTTTTGTGCAGGAAAATCAAAGGCTACCTAAATGGGCCACTCCCAACCTGGTCCAGGTGGAGTGGAGTCGATGTTAGTGTCTAAGTGTCATCCTCGGTCCTGGCTGTCAAGCTAACTGCACTAACAAGCAGATAAAAACACCACAGACAACAGCATGTCCCTCTACCACACTGGGACTGGTTCAATTATAAGGAAGGTGTTTGCAGTGACCCTGATATGTTGTTTATCCCAGGTGATGCTCTGAGTGGATGTGAGAAGGATGCACACTGGAGACCACAAGTGTACAACAGCAAAGAAAATCCTCAGAGTAGCATTAAAACATCAATTTCAGGACAAATATCGATTTCTCTCTGTGTTCTTTTGTTTTTTCCTTGCTTTTACCTCTGTGAGGAGGCCTCCACCACAGCCGACATCCAGGATTCTCAGCCCTGCGAGTGGTTTCCCAGGGTGATGCTCCCATTGCACGTTCAACAGATTATCCCTGCAATTACATGGAATTTCATTCATTTTTATTACCAGCATCGCCCAATCAATGTTACAAAAATAAGCTTTAGAATTCTTCCTTTATAGAAGTCGTGCGGCTCTCATTCAAATATATCCTGCAAAAGTCTTATCCTCACATGTTTTCATTGTACCAGCAGAAGAGCATCAGTAATACAAATATCCAGTATCAACAGCGGTGCTGCATATCATGGAGACACCACCTAAGGACAGAGTCTCAGTGAACATATCAGACACACACACACACACACAAGACAGCAGCATGGAGCTCTTGTGTGGGTGTGGTCATGATGACAGGGGACAGGTCGCATCATGTAAAGCAGCCTTCGGAGTGTGTGCATAAGTGGCGCTGGGACCAGCTGGTACAAGGCCCCCACTCGTGCATTTTCACATTAAATAAAAATCTTTATGTAGACACTGTCTACTGATGACCCTGCTAATCTGAAAGAAATAAAATCAACTCCTAAACTGAATAAATACTCACCTTACAAAAGGCACCCTGAGGTCATTCATTGCATGAAGGGCAGCAAATTCTCCCTGTTCATCCCACCACTTGTTGGCCAGTGACTGGAACCTCTTCACCTCCTCGGGGTCCACGGTGGTGTGGGAGACAAATCGAGCACTGGGCATGGCGACACTGTCATAAAACAACTGCTATGAGCTGCTGATTGGATGTAGTGACTAACTGATGACCAGTAAATGTGACCGTAAAAGCAGGAACTCAGGCAGTTTGCAGGTTATGGAAATGCAGTTAAAATCCTGACATACTTGAAGCTGAAGCTGTGCATAAATTATAGTTTTTCTCTATTGCTAAAGCGCAATTCCTGAAACCTTGCTCCCTTGTCTCAAAACGTTTAACACAAAACCTCAGCTTCAAGCACGATTTACAAAACCTCTCATTCCTCTTGCAAAATCAAACTTTCGCCTCAAAACAGTTTGAGCTGTGCTCGAAATCAAACACTACTCTCATATGACTGTTGCTCAAATTTCATTGGATATTTCCACTCTTTGTCTTGCTCTTCCTCTTCGTCCCTTTTCTCTTTCTTGCCCTCCTCCTCATCCCCCACCTCGCATACGCACCCATCCTCGTCCTCTAACATGAATTATTCTATCCATTGTCACATTTTCTCATTCCCACCTTCAACAAGCTGTTTGCTCTCTGAACTTGCTTACCGTATATTGGTTGTCACATCATTTGAAACAAGTGAAATGTATTTTGACTGACTGTGTTCAATCAATGACATTTGTGCTCTTGTTATGGGTACATGTGTGCCACTTGTGTTTACCATCATGGATGACATGTACATTAGAGTGCAGAATGTGTTTTAAGAATGAGAATGCATTTAGAGTTTTTATAAATCGTGTGAAATGGTTTAAGGTTTTGACAACAAACTCAACAGTTAGCTTAATGAGTTCAAGCATCTGAGAACTTTCTCAAATGGATTTTAGTGTTTTAGCAATTGAGAAAAACTGTAATGTCATCAAACCTTAAAGGGCTATTGTCCCGCTTGCTGCTAACCATAAATCCACTACATACTGGGCAGTAATGGGATATTTAGAATGGCGTCAGTTTTATCCGAGGATGACGTAATGATGCATAAAACCGTGAAAGTTCTTAATGCTTGTGTGCATTTATTTTATTACTAATATTCTTCTAAGGCATGACTCTTAAGAAATGTTTTTCCACTTACTGTAATAAAAAAGACACATGTAACCAACTTCATCTGACCTCTACATAAGTCTTGTTCATGCTTAATGAATCTCTGACTACAACTTGTATAGAAAAACGGAAGTTACGGTGTAACTATGGTTCTGCGAGTTCCTGGATGACTGCCAGTCACAGGGGTCACTCGGAAGTTCTCGGGCGAGAAGATCCCGGGAGACCCGAACGTAGCTATCGGCGCGTAATTTAGACTCGTTGACCAGGCGCGCTACGTGTCACGTGCGTGACTTTGTTTACATTAGTACTCGACCTGCGCAGAGCGCGAGGAGATACATCCACTCTGTTTACTGCCACTGGCAGTCAGGAGGGAACGAAACAGAACCTAACGTTTTCAGTTTGGTTAATAGGGTTAATTTTCCAAAGGTTATTTCCAGTTATACTATTAAAGAACAGAGTAACATTAACCAGCAGCTCAACACCTGTCTGCTCTGCTCAGTACCCGCTCTGGTGGAGCTCGGCGCTCCGCTGCTGACACACCGTGGTCCGGGTTATCCCGCTCAGCCCAGCCGCTCTCCGGACCAGCCCGAACACAGAGGCCGGTTTAAGGCTGTGTAGGCCAAACATCAGGGACCCAAACGGGCACGGTTCATAACAACACGGATTAGCTAGGTCCTCCTCTTCCGCTACTTCTTTTTCGGTGGTTTTACTTTGGCGAGACAAGCTGTGTCTTGGCTGCCACCTACTGGACATATTTGAAAACTGCAAGCTGGTTTGGTGTTTCTTTCAGGTCCTGAAGCTTTTGCCTTCCATATATTTATTAATGACAAATGTATATCTTTATTAGACGGATAAGCAAAAATGTGAAAAGCATAAAAATTTTAGTTCCATAAAAATCTTTGACTGATCACTATTTTACTGGAAAAGCAATACATGTTGTTGCTGACCTTTACTGATCAGCCTTTAAATGAATTGTTTCGTATGCTGCATCTTCACCGCTGTAATCTGTCCTGTAATTTTGTCTTTTCTTTTAGCCCTAAACTGTAATTCTATATCTGTGTGTATTTTAATTTGTGTTTTTATGTTGTTTTCATATCATGACCTGCTAATTGTAAAGCACATTGAATTGCCTCTGTGTTTGAAATGTGCTCTACAAATAAAGCTGCCTTGCCTTTATGCAAGTTGATTATATAAAAAAATGCACCACAGTCCTCAAACCAATCTGTGCTCGTTTTCTCCAAACTGATCTGCTGACTTTTATCTCCATTTGTTTCAGATTTTCACTGCAGCAATAAGAGGTATATAATGCAGTTTGTTCTGACTTGCAGTGGAGTGCAAAAGTTTGGGCAGCATTGTTAATCTACATGAATTTTCTGTAGAAATCGTTGGTCGTTACAATACAAAATGTCAGTTAAATTTATAATATAGATGAAACAGTGATATTTGAGAAGTGAAACAAAGTCTATAGGATTTAAAGAAAGTGTGCAATATTTGTTTAAGCCAAATTAGGCAGACCCCCCCCCCAAAAAAGTCGAATAAATGGGAGTGAAGAGTGGTGAGAACAGTCAGTGTCCACCCACAGACCAACAATAACGACCTACAACATCATTCTGCTGCAGATGGAGTCACTGTGCATTGTTCAACTATTTGGCGCACTTTACACAAGGAGATGCTGTATACGAGAGTGATGCTTTTCTCTGCCCACAGCACAAACAGCCGCTTGAGGTCTGCTAAAGTACTTTCGGCCAAGCCGGCTTCATTTTGGAATAAGGTGTTGTGGACTTACGAAACAAAAATTTTGTTATTTGGGCATAACATGTGGCGTTCTCAGGGTTAAAAAAACAGGGGGTCCTAAGGGGAGCCCGGCCTACCCGAAAGGGTGCCGGACTCCCTTGGAAGCCCTCTACTTACACACCCAGGGGGAGACCAATAAAAGATCCTTATTACATTATTTGTGTGGACTCTCCGGCGATTCTTTTGAGTGGAGAGGATAGAGAGGATGGAGAGCTGTAGGGCATGCTGTTGGGAATCTATTGCTGTTTTGTTTATTGCCAGCAGAAGGCACAAATTTTTCATTCATTCATGGAAACAAAACAGTCTTTGGAAGAATTTAATAGTGTTTCAACTGAGGAAGTCTTTTAACTTGATCAATCCAGTTCAATCTTCTCCTTCAAATCCTCCGTCTTCTTCATGATATTATTCTCAAAAGGTTTAACAGAAATATTAAGATTTTTTATAGCTTCAAGGAGGCAAAAACATTTTCTTCTAAATGGCTTAAAGAGCAAGTCACCCCTACCAAAGTCTCACTCCACTCCCACTTCTTGCTTGAAAAATGCAACAAATGATGTTACCAGGCAGGATGAGAGGGTGGAGCCGCTAACAAGTACACACACGACAGGCTCTCAACGACATTGTGACATCATAATCTATCAGCTAAAGTCATAGTGTACCTCTTAGCCAATGGCAATTGCACATTTAATTTCAAATGCATTGCAGACTTTTTATCTCAAAACGGTGCAACACGGACAGTTTTAGGCATGTAATGATTTGTAGTTGGTTACTTTTAATAGATTGTCAATAGAATATAAATGTATTCAATAAAATGTAATATTCCTTAAAAATGTGGATTCTCAATTTGCTGGTGAAAGTTCTCAGTCATCCAGGTCATGGTAACCCAAAAGTTTCAAATGAAGGCAGCTGGACTTCTTTGGTTTCTTGAAGACATTTCGATCTTTGTCAATTCTAAAATGGGGGAGTCAAGCTTATAAACTGTAGCTGTCTTTAGTTATTTAACAAGCTGAAACTAATCTGGGTGCCCCGCTTCTCGATCTCCATCCCCTGACAAAGTTCCTCGGATAAGAATCGAAACGTCTTCAAGAAACCAAAGAAGTCCAGTTGCCTAAACAAAATGCGGTTCCAGCATACAGCCACTGGAGGGCAGCAACTCTCCTTCTTCCCTTCATTTCTAACTACTATTGGAAATTTAGTGCTGTTCTGGTATTTGCCAGCAGAGTGTGTGTGTGTGTGTGTGTGTGTGTGTGTGTGTGTGTGTGTGTGTGTGTACATATATATATATATAACTGAAAACATGTTTTATATGCTGTTTTCTTCACACAAAAAAAGCCACCTATTGCTTTGATTACTGCTTTGCACACTTGTCTCTCAATGCGATGAGGTAGTGAATTGAAATAGTTTTCCAACAGTCTTGAAGGACCACCTCTCCTCCCACAGACTGAACAGGCCATGGGGCAGGCAGATGCTCTTATGAACAAGGTCAAGCGGGGCAAACTATGTTAGCTCCTACTATACAAAGACTCTCTTCCAGTCAACTCCCTAGACTGCGGGTTGACTACGATCCATGAGGTGAGGATTCCTACACCACCACATGAACTGCTGATGTTCATGCGTCAATACAAGATTCCTCTGGCATCCTACGGACATGTGCAGGAAACCATTGACAGCCTCTTGGAAAAGGGTATCATTTGACCTGGTAACAGCACCTGCTCGGCTTCATTGTGGCCGATGAGGAAACCTACCTACGTCATCTACATCGATGGTATTCTGATTCGTAAACAGACTTTGGACGACCACCTGTCCGAGAAGGACACTAAGCTCAGCTAGCACAGGAGCAGCAGAGGCCTAAAATACACAAATATTTAACTAACAGAAAAACAAAAATGGATCTGAGACTTCTTGGACCATCTGTTAGTGCATTACCACAGCAAGTATTTTTTTCCAACAATTGTACAAATTACATCCAAACTCAAATGCAAAGACTGATGTTTAAGTTGAGAGAATGAAAAACAGAACATTTGTCATTTTAGGAGAATTTCAACAAGCTAGCCGGGTTCTGAAGTGGACCCATCTTCAAACTCTTCCAATATTTATTTAGACAAAAAGCCTGATAAATCAACCTCAGACATGGACTCCAGCGATGAGGAAAAGAGGACTAAATGACCAATCATCAGGAGTTTATGTTATTACAGACTTTCTAGGGTGAGGTTGTTGCAATTCAAATGATTGACTTTAAAGACACCAGATCAGCTGAAAGAGAAACTGCCATGTTTGGACTGTTTGGGGAGCTCGATGCTGACCAGAACTGCTTGATAAAGTAAAAAGATCATTTTGTTTTTCAGAATAGCTTTTGCTTGGTGTTTAAAATGTTGGAGATGGATTTGAATGATTTAGATATCTAAGTGATCGCACACGACCTGCTGGTGGCTCTCAGTGTGCTGAAGGATGCTGCCGTGACTCATGCAGACATTAAACCAGACCAATTATATGCTTGTAAACCAGCAGTCCCAACCATTTAGGGTTAAGCTAATTGATTTTGGTCTTGCAGTAAAGATGTGTGAGTTATGGCGGTATTGAACAGTACAGGTTTGTGGTTTCAGAGCCCCAGAGGTCTTTTGGGTCTCCGCAAGGCTGAGGCCATTGACACCTGGGCTGTTGCCTGTACACTTGCCTTCTTGTTTCTGAGAGAATGTCTTCATGAACCAAACTGCGAGTATTACTTCATGAGGATGATCTATGCAGTTATACTCACAGCTCATAACTGCATGGGTCATCCTATCAAAGATCTTCAAACCAAATATCCAGTGCCAATACTAAAAATCAATCAAATACATCAACATTTAACTTAACTTATTCAAAGGCACTGTTAGCACATCAATTAATGAAGAACCAACCAGCCCATCTTCTGCACAGAACACAATTTCATGCAAAAAAGTACCAGGATATACTGAGCAGGTTAAAGTGAAGAAAACTCCTCTTAGAAGGATTAGGATTTTTTTACCAACCTTTTCAAACGTAAGAAACCTAAAATTTAAAAAGGAGGACCACAGAATGTGTTCCAACTACAAGGGGATCACATTCCTGAGCCTTCCTGAAAGTCTATTCAGGGGTTCTGGAGAGGAGGGTCTGTCGTGGTGAAGAGTGAGCTGAGCTGGTAGACAATGCTCTCGATTTACCAGTCGATCTACGTTCCAACCCTCACCTATGGTCCTGAGCTTTGGGTGGTGACTGAAAGAATGATATCATGGATAAGGGATGGCTGGACTCTCCCTTAGAGATAGGGTTAGAAGCTTTGTCATCCAGGAGGGGCTCAGCATAGAGCCACTGCTCCTCCACATTGAGAGGAGCCAGTTGAAGCGCCTCAGGTATCTAGTTAGGATGCTTCCTGAACACCTGTGTGGTGAGGTTTACCAGGCATGTCCAACTGGGAGAAGACCTAAAGGAAGACTCAGGACACTCTGAAGAGACTATGTCTCACAGCTGGCCAGGGAACGCCTTATAGGGTTACCCAGAAGAAGATGGCCCACGTGGCTGGGGAAAGGGAAGTCTGGGCCTCCTTGCTTAGGCTACTGCCCCTGCAACCCGACTGCTGATGATCAGCCGAAAATGGATGGATGAAAACCAACAGTAGGTATTACGTAAGTGACATATACATCAGCAGGCACTTTGAGCTTCAGAAACGTCTTAGAAACCATCCTACCACTTCAATATAAGATTAAAAAAAGAGAAATATTATAACATTCATTTATAAACCTATAAGGAACCAAAAATGCAAACAAAGAAGGAAACACTACAAAAAACTCAAATATATTCATAAACACAAAAAAGATTCAAGCAGAAGCAAGTCCTGGATGAAGTGAATGTTTTTTTTAACTAAAGTTACAGAAATAACTCAGAAACCTTAGAAGTAGAAACACGATGAAAAACATACAAGAGTCTTGGAGGAATAATAATAAACAGGATTACAAATAATAAAAATTGAGAAAAGCAAAAGAGATCTAACTACAATTGTAATAAATAAATAAACACAGAAAAACAAACAAAAACACACACACACACACACACACACATACAATAAACAAACAAACTAAAATTACAAAACTAAAAAATTCCCTCTCTGTGAATCGCCACCTTATTGTGGTGGAGGGGTTTGAGTGCCCCAGTGACCCCAGAGGCGATGCTGCTTGTGGCTGCTTGCCCCTGGTAGGTTCTACTCATTGTTCTGCTCACCTGTTTCTTTCCCCCTCATATGCTCTGGATGCTCTTTGTTGATCATGCATCTTTGTTATTAAGTAAAGTTCGAAGTTCCGGCTGTCTGTTAGATTTGCTGACACGCGTTTGGGTCCTCCATCTCAGCTAATTTTGACACCTGGATCCAGTCCAGGTGGATAGGCTTGGTGGTGAACGCTTTAGCACCCAAAACAACAACACTATAAGAGTTGGAAATTAGCTTCCTTTGGCCATTCATGCCAGAAGTAACAACTCAGTTTACATAAAATACATTAAATAAATTAATATTTGATGAAAAATGTGTCATATTTATTATAAATCTGCAAACAATAGAAGCCATTAAAAACAGTCATTTAGTCAATGAAATGCTCCTGGAAAGTTTTAGGTGTAAACCTGAAAGAGTTCTTTTTTTTTACTGGAACATGATGAACATCTCAGCTCCAAACCTGAGCCCAAGGGCTTCCCTTTTGACTGCAGTGTGTACCACGTGGAGAAGTTTAGTGTCAACACATGAACAAAGGGAGCTCAAAAGGCCAGAAGACAAAAGCAGAGTGCAACATTTATTTCCACTCTATGACAGAAGCATTAACAACTTCTTGTCTTTTGTACGACCATAGCAGTTTCTCACATGATTGAGAAGGACTTTTAGTACGGTTCTGGTAAATGCTTTAGCTCTTCCTTGGCTTTTTAAAACAGTATTGCGCTCTCTTAAGTTTTTAGAGGATTTATTTTTGGGCTTTATGAAAATTAGGATAAAATTAGATAGACTAAGTGTGTGAGTCATTTTAACAACCACGTGAATGTATTTTGAATCCCTTTGGAAAGACAATTAAACGTATTAGCCATTTTAAAAGGAATTTGACACACGCATTTTGATGTTAATATAGCCGATTGTAATCCTCGTGATTGATGAAAACCTGATAGCCACCTTGTTAAACTCAGTGTGCCCAAATACAGTTTACAACACAGATCAGCACCATGGACAGAGACAGATACGGATTCGCTTGGATTAGATTTACTGATTTATTCACATTTTGAGTTTTTGCATCTATGAGAACATGATGGCAGAACACGGTGAGGCCGTGCTGCTGAAGCTCCAGGCTTCATATGACCTTCACAGGACCGTAGCTCTGCTGTACAGAACAGAACCCCCTTCTGCTTCCAACCGTCTTTCTCGTCTCTACTCAGATCTCGCGATGATTGGCTCTGCAGCGGGGTAGGCAATTCTGCGTCACCTGACTCTGAGGAGGGGGTGGTGGGCTGGGCGTGAGGAGCTCTTGTAAGTAATAATTAATTAAAAGAAGGATGTAAATTCACCGAAAACACCTTAATCCAGCGACCCTGGCCTCCGGAACTCGCACGCTGCACTTGATGCTGGGAGATGATGATGCAGATGGTGATGGAGCTTCCATGCACACCCCGCTGACACACAGCTGCTGCTGCTGCTGGTAGAGGAGGATTATCCGGGAGGCTTGAGGAAGGAAGACAGGGAGGAGAAGTGGGAGGCAACAACGAGCATCACCCGGAGAGAACGACCGCTCCAGGGGCAGGCTGCTGGCACAGGAGAAACTCTGTGGACAATAGAACTGAAAACAGTATTTGGAAATCCTATTATGCGCGTTTTGGCCGCGTAGACACGCACTGTAAACGGATAGCGGCCTAGAGGGACAATCGCATGTGGATCAAACTGAACTGAGAGGGCAGCCGGTTCCATTTGTTATGCAACCACACCGATCCCCCTTAAAGCAACCTGCTGGTTCTGTTCTGGTACTGGGTTTGTGTGCTGTTGTCCAGGGCAGCTGGGTTCACCGAGGCCGCTCTTGAATTTCCCCGAGCGCCTGTGCGCGCGTGTGTATATGTGTGTTGTTTTTGAAGGGGGCAGCTAGGACCACATTGGACGCTTGGCCGTGAGTTGGAATAACTGAATTGAAGATGTCGGGGCAAACGCTGACGGACCGCATCGCTGCAGCTCAGTACACCCTGACTGGGTCCGAGGTGTCCCGGGCGGTGTGTAAAGCCACCACACACGAACAGACAGCCCCAAAGAAAAAACACCTGGAATGTAAGTCTATCTATCTATCTATCTATCTATCTATCTATCTATCTATCTATCTATCTATCTATCTATCTATCTATCTATCTATCTATCTATCTATCTATCTATCTATCTATCTATCTATCTATCTATCTATCTATCTATCTATCTATCCATCCATCTATCATCTATCTATCTATCCATCTATCTATCTATCTATCTATCTATCTATCTATCTATCTATCTATCTATCTATCTATCTATCTATCTATCTTTCTTTCTATCTATCTATCTATCTATCTATCTATCTATCTATCTATCTATCTATCTATCTATCTATCTATCTATCTATCTATCTATCTTTCTATCTATCTATCTATCTATCTATCTATCTATCTATCTATCTATCTATCTATCTATCTATCTATCTATCCATCCATCCATCCATCCATCCATCCATCCATCCATCCATCCATCCATCCATCCATCCATCCATCCATCCATCCATCCATCCATCCATCCATCCATCCATCCATCCATCCATCCATCCATCATGACAATACAATCACCCACCCATGCATCCATCATGACAATACAATCACCCACCTATGCATCCATCATGACAATACAATCTTCTTCCTCCTCATGAACAACTAGGCCATGCACCAACAGTCCTGTGAATTCAGAATACAACCACATCGCCCCTAAACCAGACACTAGCCCTCTGCAACAGCTTTACTAGCATTATTTAGAGGAGTGCACAGCTCGACAGAGTTTAAAAACATCTTATTGTGGACTTACAGATGATTTGGGCAAATCTCCAAGACAATGCTTCATTGCATGCAATATGTCCAAATCTCATCTCCTGAGTGATGTCGGTGGTAGCTGGGGCCTAGCTCCAGCAGTCACTGGATGGGGCACACCCTAACCTGGACAGATCTCCAGTCCATCTCAGGGACACACATACTCACCTAGCAACACTCAGAAAATTAGCTCATTAACTCGGACCTGTTCCCAGTGAGGGTTGGCCTCCGCCAGGGCTGCCCTTTGTCACCGGTTTTGTTCATTACCTTTATGGACAGAATTTCTAGGTGCAGTCGTGGTGTGGAGTGTGTCAAGTTTGGTGGCAGGAGAATCTCGTCTTTGCTTTTTGCGGATGATGTGGTCCTCCTAGCTTCATCCAGCTCTGACCTTCAGCTCTTGCTGGGTAGGTTCGCGGCCGAGTGTGAAGCGGCTGGGATGAGGATCAGCACCTCCAAATCTGAGACCATGGTTCTCGACCAGAAAAGGGTGGCTTGCCAACTCCGGGCCGGGGGAGAGGTCCTACCTCAAGTCAAGGAGTTAAAGTATCTCGGGGTCTTGTTCACGAGTGAGGGTAGGAGGGATCGGGAGATCGACAGGCGGATTGGTTCAGCATCTGCAGTGATGCGGACGCTGAACCTATCTGTCATGGTGAAGAGGGAGCTGAGCCAGAAGGCCAGGCTCTCGATTTACCGGTCGATCTACGTCCCAATCCTCACCTATGGTCATGAGCTTTGGGTAATGACCGAAAGAACGAGATTGCGGATACAAGCGGCCGAAATGAGTTTCCTCCATAGTGTGGCCGGGCTCAGCCTTAGAGATAGGGTGAGGAGCTCAGACATTCGGGAGGGACTCGGAGTAGAACCGCTGCTCCTCCGGATCGAAAGGAGCCAGTTGAGGTGGTTTGGGCATCTGGTCAGGATGCCTCCTGGGCGCCTCCCCGGGGAAGTGTTTCAGGCATGTCCTGCCGGCAGGAGGCCCCCGGGTCGACCCAGGACACGTTGGAGAGGTTACATCTCCAATCTGGTCCGGGAACGCCTTGGGGTCCTGCCGGAGGAGCTGGTGGACAAGGCCGGGGAGAGGACGGTCTGGAGCTCCCTAGTTGGGATGCTGCTCCTGCAACCCGGAAAAGGATAAGCAGGTAAGACAACAACAACTATTGTTGATTAGCTCTGGTTTCCGTCATTAAAGCTGCAATAGCAAAATTGGAAAACCTCTTTTCACGCCTCTTAAAAAGATTTTAACAGAGTATAGCTACAAATATATTGTGGAGATTCAAAAAAAGAATAATATGGTCATTTGTCTAATTTCCTCCACCGATAACAAAATGGTTTGCCCCAGCACTTAATAAGTCTGGTACGCTACCAGGCCAAGCATTGCCACCATTCACATACGAAGCATAATAGTGAAACAACCCGCATGCCCCTCCTCCACTGTAACGAACGTTTAATCTCTCTAGTCTGTGTAGATACACAAAAATGATCACATTTATCAATTACAGTGTTTTATTTTGTTAAATTTACCGGCCTGCCTCTTCTGCTTTGGTTTGACTTACTGCCAGAAGTGATGCGTCTCACTGACGGCTCACGAAAAATTAGAGCTCACGCCGATGCGATCGCTGCACAGCGCAAGCCTTCGTGGTGCTTTGCGGCATTTCGCAGCTTATGTGACCGAGAGCATAGGTTAACAAGGGCGCCGATTAGAAGCGCTTGTCATTCCACGACGCTTCGCGGCGCTTCGTTGCGCTTCCGTGCCTGGTGTGTTCTGGGCGTGATACTGCAGCGCCGACGACGTCTAGCAAAAAGCTCCTGTTGTTTAAAGTGGTGGCAGTAACAAAATTTTACCACAATAGGTCATTTTTACTTCATATCTACATAACGTATGTATGTGGAGAAGGTATCTGGATACATTTACATTCAGTACCCCTGCATGATGCAATGTTTTCACTAGAAACTGGTGGATTGGAATATAAGCAATTTATATCATAAGCACAGGAAATATTTATTGTGAAGCGTGACAAAATGGCATCAAGCCCAACTTTGGCATACTAAAATCAATCAGTAGCATCTGGTAGTGAATGTTGGATGGTAGTGACCCACAGCTGTCAAACCACACAGCAGATTCACTTGCTGAGGATTGTGTAAGTGTTTTGTGGTGAGTCTAGCAAGTGGAGGCTCACAGTAGGAAGCTAAGGCTAGCTAACCTTATGTACACACCTTACAGGATTCGTGTCATGGTGCAGATGGTAGCATCGTTGCCTTGCAACAAAAAGGTTGCTGGTTCCAATCCCAGCTGCAGCCTTTCTGCATGGAATTGCCATGTTCTTGCATATTGTGTAGGACTTCACCTGGTGCTCAGTTTCCTCCTTTAGACCAAAACAGGTTAGGTTGATTTAAGACTCTACTTGTCCTTAGGTGTGAGTAATGGACTGGAGACCTGTCCAAGTTGCCCCCCCCCCCCACCTCTTACCCAATGATTCTTTTAGCATCAGCTTCCTGTGACCCTGTTAAGGCAGGACAGTTAAAGATAATGAGTGAACATTATAAAAACTACTAAAATACCATCAAAACGATCACCATTGCATACACTTGCTAATCTGTTGTATTATTTTTTAAATAGCATTCACCTTGCCGTCACGTTATGGGCTGATTTAATCAAATGATAACAATATTGCTGTCTTTGATTTTTGGTCCTAACTGCCAATACACATCTTTTTTTTTTATCTTGTCCCACCAATCATTTAAAGCACACATTATATTATCTGATTACTCACCTATTATGCACAAAACCTCACCCAAGTTGTGCACAAAATACATTAACAAACCATTATTTGGCCTCACTCCGTCACACACTGAGTTGTTTCAAAGATAAGAATGCTGGAGGAGGTGTGTCCCTGGTTTAAAAATATCTCAGCTGACATCCAGATGTGCACCAGTCTGGTTCATGTTACAGCCAGTGAGTTCACTCATGCTGCAGGTCTGAAGCCTCAAACAGAAAAGGATAACTGTCTAAATTAGCTGCTACTGTATTTCTGAGAATGAAAAGCAGCATACACAGATAAATATGGGAAATTTCATCATCAAAAACTGCATGTTTTGTCATACTGAATGAATTGGAGGGGGGACTGGCAAATTTTATTCACTAAATAATAATAATAATGCTTTGAACTTATATAGCGCTTTTCTAGACACCCAAAGACGCTTTCACACACTCTCACATTCACACACCGCTAGTGATGGTAAGTTACTTGTAGCCACAGCCGCCCTGGGGAGGTCTGACAGAGGCGAGGCTGCCATTTGGCGCCGTCGGCCCCTCTGACCACCACTAACACAGGCAAGTTGGGTGAAGTGTCTTGCCCAAGGACACAACAGCAGGATACCCCTGGCGGGAGCTGGAATCGAACCCATGACCCTCCGATCATGAGGCAACCCGCTCTACCACCTGAGCTACTGCTGCCCTAAAACATTCTTGTTTCTGACACTAAAGAAAGTGTCAAATATAATAAAATGTAAACAAAAAAATACAACAGCCTATAATATATGGCAACCTGAGAGATACAGGTAATTCAGATAACCTCTAACCTGAACCCTACAAACTGAATTTCTTTTCTCTGTATGTCCTGCACATGTAGTAGAAAATGACAATAAATGACTTTGACTTTGACAAGATTCTGGTCAGGACAGCTGTCTTCTGTGTGTGTGTGTGTGTGTGTGTGTGTGTGTGTGTGTGTGTGTGTGTGTGTGTGTGTGTGTGTGTGTGTGTGTGTGTTTGTGCAAGTCAATTTACAAACAAGAATGAGCTGCTTCAAGCAAACTCTTCATCTAGGCCCTTTGTGTGAGGAAGAGGCAGAAATAGGTGAAGCTGCAGCTGTGTGTGACAAGTGCTTGAATGAGCGGAGAGGACATCATTTCACCAACATCTATTAATGTTGGGCAGATGTACTTTGGCAAAATTTGCAAAGGTTTTGGGCGGTTATAGGAGCGTTTTCCTTAGTGGAGCAGCACGACCATCTGTTGTGCTGGCTGATACTCAGGTCAGTGAGGAAGCGTGTTCTCAGACACTTTGTAAGCACTGTGGGAGGAGAGTCAGACAGTACTGTTGGAAACACTAGAATTAACAGAGAGATGTAACAGATTTTCATCGTCATGCTTGGTTTTAGGAAGCTTCTGTGATTTTTGTTTTCACTTTATTTCTCAGTTAAAACTGTGCTGCTTGATTTTAAACCCCAAACAGCAGCTGCTAGATAAAGGATTGCTGAACCTGTGCAGATTATGTTAATGTGTCCTTCTCCTAATTTGGTTTGAAAAACAGCAAGCTTTATTTCAGTGGGAATGGTGAGAAATTCAGAGTATCTGCAGGCCAGAAGGAATGAAGTAAAACATGGCTGATTCACCATTTGAATGTTTGCCAGATGAAAATGGCTGTTTCCAGAGACAAACTGCATCACTCCTGCTGCTCCTAACAGTCTTCCTCTTTATCAGATGCTGCTGATGCTGTCCTCCTGCTGTTAGAGGAGTCGTGACAGGCGGATAGTGGGAAGGTTTTGTTTAGAGTCTCTATCCTTCACTCCTGTGGATGATCAGGAAGGAGGTTGTGGTTTAGTTTCAGTCTGTTTCTGCTGCATTAATTATCACCTTCTGAGCTGCTGCTCTTACTGGTTACTATAATTAACTGTGTGTTTTACCAGAGTCTGCTATGATCTGGCCAGTGCAGAAAGCAGGATTTCTGACCTGCTGGGTGCGTGTGTGTGTGTGTGTGTTTAAGAGCGAGAGTGAATCATGAACAGCATGCTGAGACTGTTCTGCAAACCAGAATGTTTGACATAGTTGACTACATTTTTTGCACCGATCACTAGTTCAAACAGCTCAGGTCTTTGAGTATGTTAACACAACCTGAAGGACAAACGTCTTTTCATCACAGTTCAATACAATTTTTGAAAGTGTCCTGCTTGCGTAGGAAGAATGAATATGTTTGGAACTTTTCTGATATTTCTGATTTCCCTTTCTTTTCACTTGTTCCATTTTGTTCTGTCTTGATTTTGCTTGCCACCTCAGTAGCACTCTACCTTCTTAGGAAAGCTGCAACCTCCGAACCGCTCGCTCCAGCGAGATTTGCACTGACGGGATCCCAATCCCATTGCAGGGCTCTAGTGTGGAGAGAGTTTCTTGTTCATTCATGCTTTTGTTTCAAAACACTGACAGAATTACAAAGCATATTCTTAAATGTACCCTTTCAGACCTTCGGAGTGTAGTAAATATTTATTTTATAATAAAAAAAGATTCTTTACTTTAAAGTGCAAGTCTTGCTCCACCAACACTTCCTGTTTGAAAATTGCACCTGAAGGGGGCATCACCTGGTGGACCGAGGGAGCGACACAGGGGCAGTGACTGATTTGGGGGTAACTTGCTCTTTAACACCAGTAGTTTCCTGGTCCTGTTCTGATGTAGGTGTTTGTGTGTAAACAGGCTGTCTTTAATAAACTTCAGTGGGTTTCTCTGTTGGCAGGTTTATCTGTCCAGGCCTTGAGCAAGCATGCTTTAGCGCAGCAGCTTTTACCTTCCCTGTCTAGACTTCCCCTTTTCATCATTCTGGGTTAGCCAAGCCACCTTCAAATCACACTTTTTTGAGTTCAATTTGGAGGGACACTTAGATGAAAATTCTTGGCTGAAACCGAAAAACCGAAAGAAACTATAATGTCAATACTTAGAACCATGGCATTTATGGCTATGATGGTAAATTACCTGTATTTGTGTAGCCCCTTCGTAGGGTTCTACAACCCCCCAAGGCGCTTTACAACACAATCAGTCATTCACCCACACATTCACATGCTGGTGGGGATGAGCTACTATATAGCCACAGCTGCCCTGGGGCGCACTGACAGAGGCGAGGCCTGCCGGTCACTGTTGTCACCGGTCCCTCCGACCACCACCAGCAGGCAAGGGGGGTTAGGTATCTTCCCCAAGGGCACAACTGCAGCATTCTCTGGTTGGACCTGGGATTGAACTTGCAACCTTATGAGTACTGAACAAGGGTTAATAAATTATAAATAAAAAATAAATTATAAATGCACAGGCATATCTGAAAAGCCTGCTGACAAACTGTGAAATTAAATATGTTCTTTAATCAAAAGCAAAATGTTAAGCTGTAGGAGTTGGCAGATGGATGAAGGGTCAGAGGAGGTATTCGTCACCAAAAAAGCACTTTATTCACAATTCAACTCCTAACACTTTTTTTCTCTGGAAGACAACTTGTCTTCCCCAAAAAAAAGCATCTACTCCCGTTTCATTTGTTAGTAGAATATGCCCTTCTCGTGTGAGATTAACACATCAACCAAACACCACAAAGGGCCTTTTAAAATGTCTTGTGTAGAACTACTACCACTTTGTCACACCGAAGTCTGTTCCTCTTCTCATGGAGGACATGACCTGAAGCACGCAAGTCTCTCACTGTCAGTGTGTGCGGACAACATGGTCTCTGAGAGTAGCAGCAAGGACAAAGTGTTACTTTGTGCGTGTTGCTGCTCCACGTTTCCATAAAAAATCATTATTGTTCATGAATTCAGAAGTTTCTGAGGTTTACTAAAGGTCACTAAATGCAATCACCGCATTGGTCTAAAGCGGTTACATGAGAGCTGCATCATTACTTTCTCTTTAAGCTCAAAACAAACAAGTGCCAAATTAAAACAACAATCTTAATAAAACAGCATTACTAAAAGGGGAACAACTTTACTTTTGATATCTGTACGAATGTACTTTTTATGACGCAGCTAGCAAGTAGCCACATCAGGCAGGATGAAATGAAAGCAGGGTTCACCTGACAGCCCATTTCGATTGTTGTTTCAGGGATTTACTTTGGGTACGAAAAATATTCAGACCCCGGGCAATTTTTCACTCTTTGTTATATTGCAACTATTTGCTAAAATCAATTAAATAATTTTTTTTTCTCATTGATGCACATACAGCACTCCATATTAACAGAAAAACACAACATTTTAGAAATGTATGCAGATGGGGGGGGGGGGGGGGGGGGGGGGGGTCACAAAGAGGGGGCCGCCTATTTATTACCACCGATCTACAGCATCATCATGATGGTCCAGATCTAGCTGTTCATGGTGTTATGGGGGTTTCAAACAAGCTGTTCATGGTGCAATGGGGGTTTCAAACAAGCCTTCCCCATCTTCATTTCGCTCAGTAACATCCCACCCACCAAACTGAAAGCTGTGAATGGCCAACTAAATGGATAGAGCGCTGTGATTTGCATGCCACCAGACTGGGCAGGGCTGCGGAGGAGAGAGGCTAGACCTACATGCAGAGTAAAATAATTTTTCTGCTACTCTCCATCTAGATTTGTAAGCTACCAGGACCCAGGATGCAGCTGAAGCAGTTGAAGAGCAGCAGCCTTTCTGGAGTCTTAAACACTCAAGAGGCATGTGTGTTCTCTGGCTGTTTATCAATAATGCAGCAGGGCTAGCGTTTCCTGCTGCTAATACTCTCTCACCGATGGCTTCTGGCACAATGACCAAGACACAGAAGAAAAATGTCACAAAAATTTTTTACTAGAGACTCCATTAGAACAACTTGGTAAAAACATGCAGACATTTCATTCATTTGTACTGCTCAACTCAGAAACACTTCTCTTGTTTTATAAAGGCTTTTATAGCCATGTCCTGACCAAAATACATACAATGGAGGTTACAATGCACAAACATTAGCTGCCAATACGGCTCGGTTTCAGCCACATGATTGGTCCAGTGTGGACCAGCATTCATTTTCAAGGACTCTTCATCTGTAGTAATTGAAAGTCAATATTGACCCAGTATCATAAGTCAAAGAAAATACATCTTGAAACATTTATTGTCATCATTTTATCGCCCAGTTCTGAGTAGCTTTCATCCACTCCCTGCGCCTCCACAGCCATCCTCAGACTGGTGATCTCCCTTTTAATTACTCCACCTGGCTGAGTAGAGCTGATGCATCCATGTTGCCAAATCCCACATCTAAGTAATGTGAAACAAACCTGGGTATCTTTTCACCGCATTCATTAAACACCTTTAGACAGTCTTTAACATTGTAAACCTTCTTTTGTTGGCCTGACGAAGCATATGGAAGATCTGCACATTTCAAAGGTCAAGAATTTCTTCTCTTCATCCACACAGATGAGAAATTAAGACTAGCAATAGCTTTATCCTGCTAGCGAGTTCTTATGGTAACAGTGAAATATAAATCTTCTACAGTTATTTTCTGTTTTATATATGAGAATCTCAAATTTCCCTTGAGAACTACCAGGTCCCCAACACTCACCTGCTCCCAGCAGGTGTTGAATTGTCTTCTTCAGAAAACCATGAGAAACAAAAACCAGGAAACTCATTTCCGATACAAACGTTGAGACACACGGTGAGAAGCAGCGCTTCACAAAAATGTAGGAAAAAAGTCATTAGGATTTTGATTGTTTGTTCTGTAGAAAGAAAATATATTGACAATCTATTTCAAATGTTTTATTGGCTTTTGATTATAGAGCTATTTAAAGTTCAGTTATGAGGAAATAAACCAAAACTTCACAGCAACGACTGTTTGCTTCTCTTCCAGCTTTTATTATAGTCTAAAGTCCTTCAAGCATCAACGGAGGAACAAAAACAATATTCCTTCATCAGAGTCCCGTTAGTCATCGTCACACACTGGTGAAATTACTTCTCTGCATTTGACCCGTCCCCATGGGGGGCGGTGAGCAGCAGCACTGGCTGCGCTCGGGAACTATTTGGTGGTTCAACCCCCCAATGGTGAGTGTCAAGCAGGGAGGCATTGGGTCCCCTTTTTAAAGTCTTTGGTATGACCCGACCATGGATTTGTACCCACGATGTCACAGTCTCAGGGCAACCTTATGCCACTAGGCCACTGAGAAGGTTAATATCCAAGTTTTTCATAGATCCTCTCCACTGACTGAATCCTCATCTTGTTAATTGGTTTTTGGGTTACAGTTTCTTGCAGGTTGTAAATCTTCACTAAGATTTAGATCCTATTTTCTGTCCCTGAATTCACCGTTTCAGCAGCAATAAAAATCTAATGTTTTTTTTTCTGGTCTGTGAACTCACCGTCACTAATTCCTCAGAACAGTTTTCTGTTTATTCTAAATGTGCTCGGTATCAATAGGTCAGAAGCCAGGATAAGTGCAACAGTGACTCAAGGGTTAGGAGTTGGTCATGTCACAGATGGGTTGCCAGTTAAAAACCAGGCTCTAGCTGTGCCAGTCATTGTGTCCATGAGCAAGACACTTCACCCTTCTTGCCTGCAGGTGTTGGTTGAAGAGACCGGTGGTGCCTGTGTACAGCAGCCTCTCTTTTTTCCAATGTGCATCAGGGCAGCTGAGGCTACAGTGTAGCTCATCACCATCAGTGTGTGAATGACTGTAACGTAAAGGGCTTTGGAGTCCTCTGACTCAGAAAAGCGCTATACAAGTGTAGGCCTTTTCTCATTTATCATTTTTAACACACGTCAAGGCTTTAGCCCACTATAGCCTTGCATACTTAATGCTATATTATGGGTCTTTTCCAACAGCTCCACTCAGAGTAACTCGGATTAGTGCAGCTCGGCCTGGCCACCTTTTCCAACAGCACAGCTCAGTAATTTCCCTTATCTCCAATATTTTTAGTCCCTGCTCCATTGAGGTTCCACGTTTGCTGAGTCAGGCCAGTATCATGATTGTGGCCACTGATTGGCTGCTGGGCAGAGTCACTGGTTGCTCCGAGGCTTCTGCCTTGCTGTCTACAGCATTTCCTGGTCCAGAGTCTGACAAAAAGCCACAAAACTGAGCAGAATGTCCATAAATACCACCATTTTTGTGCTGAGTTGTGTTTCTGTGGAGCATAAAGGTTACCTCACACTGTTTACTGATCACCTCTTACTCTATTTGTGCTGAGTAAAAATCCCCTGCTGTAGATGGTTAAGATCAGTGGAAATGGAAAAGTTCTGTCTTGTTCTCTAAAGTGCATTCATACATGCAGCTTTCCTGGCTCATATGAATAGATTTTAGCAGTTTGACGTATATTTTTACACTACCACTACACGACCAATTATAGAAAGCTGAATGAATGCCGGACACAGATAAACAATTTCTGCTGATTGGATCTGCTCTCTGATAGCAGCGTCCACCAGCAGCAGGCTGAGGTTGATCATCAGATGTCCTCTAGACCCCACAGTTCTTTCTCACCACACTCATGATGCGCTGCACTGGAACACAGTGCATTCTGGGTATTTTGTTCTCCTATTGCATGCTGCTTGAGGGTGAGAGGAGCTAAAAATAAACATGTGGCAGTAGTCCATTCATGTGTAACTCAACATGGCATTGGTCGCTCAACGTGGCTTAGTACATCACACTCTGAGATAGGGCTGGATGAAAAAAGCATATTGATTAAACGACATTCATGTTGATCAACACCAATAATTATGGATAATTCTAAAGAAATGTGGAATATATATTTTAGGTGCAACCCTGGCCATTTTATGTATTTATTTTATGATAAAAAAGTTGTTTGTGTGACCACTTTGATTTTTATTGATTTTCTGTAAATTTAGTAAACGACCATTGTTTGTTTTCTGTCAGAGTTGTAAAAAACAAAACATTGCCTTGTTGGTCAACTACCATGACCTTTTTTGGACAAATTTCCTCTACCTCTCCTCGCTGTTTAAGTCATGGGCTGTCTGATTATGTTTGAGAGGGGAGGCCTAATGATGGAGCGGGCCTGGGTCTGTGTTTTACACTGGTAATGACTCTAGAATGAAGCTTCCCAGTAGTCTATTATTAAAATAGAAAGGAAACTTTTTATTGAAGTTTTTGTTGACCCATTTTTTTCTATCACACCACACATTTATTGATAGATAGATATGTAGTTACTGAGTTATTGTCCAGCCTTACTCTGAGAACTGATTGTCCTGTTTAAGAATCTGTTCAATTGTCCGTTCATTATGTCAGCAAGCTTTGCAGAAGCCTGTTAATCACCCTCTGACTAAAACCAGGTGTCAGGTTTGAGGAACCTCTAAAATATGCAGAATGGTGGCCATCAAGGACCAGGCTTGGACAACAATGACACAGAAGAAGGTATGCAGTTGGTTTGATCCTCATATGCTAAAGGCCTAATGAAGGGACCCAATATGGGGACATTGAAGTTTAGCAGCAACATTAATGTTCCAGATTTCAGTAATTGTTTATGTTTTCCAAACACACTTGAAGAGGAGTGGTTCTCCTCATATCTATCGTGAGCGGCTTCTGTGGCCATCTCCAAGTTTTGCTCCTCCACCAGCTCCCTCGCCCATGGTGTCCCACAAGGTTCTGTGCTGGGGCCTCTACTCTGCCTCCTCTATCTGCTCTCTCTGCAGCACACCCTGAGCTCCTTTAAAGGAATCTTCTACCATCGTTACGCAGATGACATTCAACTGTACATTTCCTTTAAGTCCACTGAGATGTCTAGGCTGCAGATGTTACACACCTGCTTAGACTCTATCAAAACCTGGATGGCTGGGAACTTCCTACAGCTGAATGAATACAGGCAGCCCTTCTGACTTTGTGTGTTCCTAAATCCATCCCTGAATGTTAAGTGTGAGATGTAACAGGATGGACTTCAGGTTGAAATGATAAATTTCTGTACAACTTTTGCTGTTGAGATGATTTTAAAGTAACTTTATTGTTTCCTGCAAACATGAGAGCCTGTTTCTACGGAGACCACCATGCCACATCCACAGTGGTGCTTGTACAAAGATAAAAAAAATGAGCTTCTAAAACAAGAGAAGTTTTTGGTTTGTCATTGGTTGTACTGAGCAGCATAGGGATCTCTTACAGTCATCAGTGCGTAGCTGAAACTGGAGTCGTGCTGATGGGTGTGGCAGACACCACGCGGAGTCCTGATGTTGTATTCAGTTACAGATACATAATACTGTGGTGGTCAGCAGAGCATTGTGTGTGAAGCATGCATTTTCTGTTAGTGTGAGCCAGCTGTATCATCTTTTATCACTTAGCTGCACAAAAGCAGATACAAACTGGTATCAGAGTAGGGCTGTCTTCAAATGCTGTGTTTGTAAAACCCTTCTAGTAATCACGTGCACTCATACATGCATGGATGTGTATCTTTTCATGGAGGCTATAAACCTTGCGCTATGAATAAACACATGTGATAGCTGATCTTTCCCCAGGCTTTTAGAGGAGGATGCAAACTGTGTGCAGATATTCTACTGCAACCACAGGAGACTTCTAACTTCAGTCTGGTTGTGATTTGACTTTTTAAAAATCAAAGATTTTTACTGCATAATGACAAAAGATTGGTGTTATACCTGAGGTTGCATAGTGTCACTGTAATGGCCTCATAGCCGTAATTTTTACACACGCACACACACACACACACAGTCAGCGGCATCCATACATCTTGGGAGACGAGGGTGTAGCTTCGTGTGAGTCTACTTGCACCACCGAGAGTGGCTATGCAGACCGACTCGAGAGTGACAGTCCCTGCTGCACTTGGTACAGGTGAAGGCAAATGGCTGTTGTATCTGCTGTCGCCGTTGCTTCTGCCTGGATCTTTTCTGGACAACATTCTCATTGCGCTCAGCCTCTGCACACGATATAACCTGCCTGACTGCGAGTCTCCAGGCTGGGCGGTCTTCTGCTTGACTTTCCCATAAGTTGGGGTTGATGGAGCACTGGTTTATGTCCTTCTTGCAGATGTTTTTGAATCACAGTTTTGAGCGCTCTGTTGTCCTTTGGCCTTTGACCAGCTTGCTGTATGGGAAGTCTTTGGGAATGTGGCCTGTGCCCATTCTTTTGACATTGTTGAGCCACCTGAGACGTCTCTCACTGAGAACTGCATGCAAGCTGCTCACGTTGGCCCGCTCCAGCACCTTGGTATTGGGGACCCTATTCAGCCACTTGATCTGCAGTATGCACTGAAGGCACCTCATGTGGAAGCTGTTGAGTTTCCTTTCATGCCTCGCAAAGGTGGTCCACATCTCCTTTCCATAGAGCAGAGGGCTGAGTACACAAGCGTGGTAGATGCACAGTCTGTTCTTTTCAGTGAGGCTGGAGTTCTTCCACACTCGCTGGTTCAGTTTAGCCATGACTGTGGCTGCCTTGGCAATCCTGCTGTTGATCTCCAAGTTGATGGACAGCAAGCTGGAGAAGATGGACCCGAGGTAGGTGAAGTTCTAAACAAACTCTAAGGTGTGTCCATCAATGGCAATGTTTGGAGGGTCTCTGTGCCCTGAGGCATAACGTTGGTCTTCTTCAGGCAGATGGTCAGTCCAAACTCCTTGCTGGTGTGGGAGAGGCAGGTGACTAGTAATATATATATATTCCTACTTTCTCCCCTTCTTTTTGTCCAACCTCCATTGAAGTACCTGGCAAGGCTGAGTTGGGCGGCATCGTGTTTCTGGCTCCTGATTGGCTAGGGAGTGGAGTCACTAGTTTTTTTTATGCTTTCTGTGCCTGCAGCCATTTCCTGGTTCAGAGTCTGACAGTAAATCATAAAACTGTCACGAACAGAACTCAGAAGACCCGTGAAGATGCCAAACAAAGTAAAAATAGATTTAAAAAAAAGTCTTTATTTGCATCAGAGTTACCAGGAGGGTGAGGCTGGAGACAGAGTCGGGGACAGGCGAAGGTCGAATTGGCAGGCAGCGTGCAAGGCAGGGGTCAGGAGAAAAACAAGGTCCAGAGGCAGAAATCAGGCAGGGTGAATCGCTGGAGAATTTACTGGCAGGGCTGTAAATAATCTGGCAGGGAACTGGTGGTTTACTGGTGAATATATAGTAGGGGAAGCAGGTGTGTAAGATGAGCTGAGGAGTCAGGAGCAGGTGAAGTGGATGAAGCTGATTGTGGTAGTCAGGGTAACAGGGCTTGGCTGGGGCTTAATGATGAGACCAGGTGTGCTGCATGAAGGGTGAGGAGGGTGATGGATTGTGAGTCATGACAAAAACTTAGCAAAATGTTCAGCAACACCACCATTTTCCACTGAGTTGTGTTTCTGTAGAACATTCAAGTGACCTTACACTCTTTACTGACCACCTCATGTTATTTTGTGATGAGTAAAATTCCCGTCCCTCTACCTGCACCGGCACCATGAGGGGCTTGGAAACAATGCCACACTCAGATTGGTTGACTGAAACCATGCTGTACAGAGCTGTTTTAAGCCGGGCATACACTGTACAACTTTTACACTTTTTTTAACAGATTTTTCCCTCGAGTGAATATGGTCAAACAGTGTGAGCACACGAATCGTGAGATTTGCTCGGCGAGGAAGTCGTACAGTTTGCGCTGAAGCTGAATGCTACGAGTGAAATAGTTGCACAGTGTCCACCTGGCTTTAGGCTGAGTAGTGCTCCTGGAAAATCACCTTTAGATGAGTTGAGCTTGGTCTGTAAATTTTACTTTTGCATGCAGCAGAGAGTTTTCTACATATCTGAAGCCTAATCTCAATACCAAAGCACATGAAATACCCAATGTATTAGATTTTTATATGTTGTTTTTAGTTTTAACTGGAATATTTATTATGGTAAATGGCCTGTGTCCCCCCAAGGTGCTTAACAACACAGTCATTAAACCACATACACAATCCCACTTGGGTGGTGATGAGCTACAGTGTAGCCACAGCTGCCCTGAAGCACATTGACAGAGGTGAGAACGCTTAACACAGACACCACAGGTCTCTCAAGCAAGGAGGGTGACGCATCTTGGCCAAGGACACAACAACTGAGATAGATGGTGCAGGGCTTTAACCTGTGGTCCTCCGAATACGGGACAGGAACTTAACTCCTCTGCTTAACTGAAATGTTTGATTCAAACAACCAAGGATCTACAAATGAAAATCAGGAAAATTATGAGGAGGACCAAAACTTTTTCACATGACTAGAAGCTTTGTACAGAAAAGGATTGGGTCACTCAAAAGAAAAAAAAAATGAATATAAACAGAATTCTGACTTTTTCTCAGAATTCTGAATTTTTTCTCGGGATTATTAAAGTTAGCATTCTGAGATTGTCAAAATTCAGAGAAAAAAGTCAGAATTCTCTCTTTTGCTTTTTCCTTTTCAGTAGCCCTAATGCTTTTCCGTTGCTTTGCTTTTTACATCACAGTCTTTTAAAACGAGAGAGAGAGAGAGAGAGAGAGAGAGAGAGAGAGAGAGAGAGAGAGAGAGAGAGATGAAAACGTAGGATGATACAGGCTGCTGACTCATGAGCCGTGTAGAGCTTATCCTTCTCACACTGTGTGTGTGTGTGGTGTGTGTGTGTGTGTGTGTGTGTGTGTGTGTGTGTGTGTGTGTGTGTGTGTGTGTGTGTGTGTGTGTGTGTGTGTGTGTGTGTGTGTGTGTGCGCGTCCCTGCTGGTTTACTACTGCAGGCGTCATTGCTGCATGATAAAAGCAAAAAGGCACGGTGACCCAGAATACAAATTCAAATTGTTATTCATTAATGTTCTTTCTCAGATCCTCATGCAGCTTCTTACAGCTTTGTTTTATGAACGAGGTAACATTATAGAAGGAAAATGGAAAATAATTTTTTGTGGATTTTTATGTTTTAAAATCTATTTTTGTTGTTGCACAGAGCTCCAGGTTTAAAATCTAGAACAGAGTTTAAAGTCTGTGTAGATAAGAAAATCCTAAATTAATTTACACTTCACTGAATTTCTTTGGTTTTACAATTCTAAAATCATCACCTAATGAGGTAATATCTATGCTTTCTGAAAGGTCATTTGTCTGTAGTATTAGTTAAAAAAAACTGTTTGGCTGGCTTTCTTCAAAAATCATCATCAGATGTTCGTCCACAGTGTTTGAAGTTGATCTCTTTCAAGATGGCCGCTACAGTTGATGAATGAAAATGAACTTTTGTAGATATTGATATTTACTGTCGTGTGTTAGAAACACTTAGGCTACTGCCCCGCGACCCGACTCCGGATAAGCAGATGAAAATGGATGGATGGGTGTTAGTAACACACCAAATATTAATTTGGAATAGAAATATCTGTTTTGTCCCACATTGGAGAAATTCAGGTGTACCAAGAGCAGCTCAACGTAGGCTAAATCTGAGTATGTCCACACAAAAGACAATAACAAGAATAAAAGTAGTTCCTGTGTTTACATCGATGCAGGCGTTGTACCGGTCTGTCGTGGTGAAGAGAAGCTGAGCCGGAAAGTGATTTGCCAGTCAATCTGCATTCCTACCCTCACCTAGTCACGGGCTTAGGGTAGGGACCGAAATAATGAGATTGCGGATACAAGCAGCCTAAATTTGCTTTTTTTGCAAGATGGCTGGGCTCCTAAAGGAAGACTCAGGACACGTTGGAGGGACTTTGTCTCTCACCTGGCTTAGCTTCATACTCTTGCATTAAAGAAAGTAAGCAATAATCATTCCTCAAACAAAATCAGGGCTTTCCTATTAATAATAGTTTAAAATTGTTTCCATAGTTATTTAACAGATACACTGCACTTGTCTGTCCTATTCAAGCACTGTTACAGATTTTAAACAACATAAGACTTTTCTTGATTTGTAAAAACAAAATATTACTTCGTTTATCTCATACACATGAAGGCATCATATTCTAGCTACTCACACACACACACATCTATGGGTGCACTAAGGTTTGTCTCATGGAACGTACATGGAGCTGGCTCCAGAGAGAAGAGATTAAAGATTTTGATCAGTTAAAAAGAGTGCAAGCAGACGTGATATTATTACAAGAGACTCATAGATCTGCCACATTTGCAGATGAACTTAAAACATCTGAGTTTCCCAGCATGTTCTCTGCCTACTATCACTCTAGGCAAAGAGGTGTAGCTATTTTAATACACAAAAACATCAATTTCACAGTACTGGACAAAGTTTCAGATTCAGAGTGTAGAGTTATAATTCTAAAAATATCTATACTGAACCAAAGCTTATGTATTGTCAGCATATATTGTCCAAATATTGATGACCCTTCATTCTTCCATAATTTTTTCTCTGTACTCTCCGAACACTTGGACTGTCCACTTATACTTGGAGGCGATTTTAATTTTTGCATGGATACTTTAACAGACAGGCTCAGTTCAGCTGGGACTCAGCGCAAATGGCAATCCATCAATATAGTTAAACAGTACATGAGTGATTATGGGCTTTGTGATGCATGGCGATCTCTTCATCTCAACCGTAGAGAGTATACTTTTTTCTCACACGTCCATCACTCTCATTCACGTTTGGATTATTTTCTAGTTAGCGGCTCATTGTTGGCTGACATTTCAGACACTGAGGTATACCCTATAATTGTTAGTGACCATGCTCCTGTTTCTTTAACTCTGGTAAATAAGAAGATACTCCCACTGATAAAAAACTGGAGGTTTAATACATCACTGCTTAAAGACGAAGGTTTTATAGAATTTTTTAAAAAGAAGTGGGCTTTATATTGAGAACATAATGAAGCATCCCCAGAAAAAGAGCAAATTACATAAAGCTAAATTAGAACTTCATGGAATTATTGACAAAAAGACACGATTTTTAGCACAAAGACTATGAATAGAAAACTTTGAACATAGTAATGAATCAGGTACATTTTTAGTTAACCAGTTAAAAATAAAGTAAGAGAAAACTACCATATCTGCTGTTAAAAACTCAACCGAGAATATAGTTTATGATCCTGAAAGGATAAACACTTTCAGAGACTGTTACCAAACTTTGTACTCCACTGATAAACCCATCAGATAACAAGATGAATGAGTTTCTTGACAGGTTAACACTTCCTAAATTATCAGATAGCCCATCTACAATTCTAGACTCGCCTCTAACATCAGCTGAGCTCCAGGAAGCCCTTCAATCCATGCCTAGTAGGAAGGCTCCAGGTCTAGGGCCGGGTCAGGGGGTTTAAGAATTTTGGAGTCTGTCTGATAGATCCCGGTGGCTGCCTGGTGGGATCTGAGTCCCTGGGCTCAGTTGGGTCCCCGGCGGGGCTGGTCGCCCCTGGGTCGTGGGTTGCTGGGTTCCGGGCTCGGCCGGCTTGGGGTGGGAGGCTGCGGGCGGGCCTGTGGGTTTGCCAGTGGTATCTCCCGGGACTCTGCCAGCTGCTGGTTGTGACCGCCGGGACAATCCACTGTGCCTCTCGATATGGGGCTGGGGCTTTTCTGGTTACAATCTCCCTGGGGTACCTGCGCTCTGGGGCAGCTTCTGGATCTCTGGGGCTTGGAGCTCCCTCCATCTCCTACACATCTTTGGGGGACAGATCTGTGGCCCCTCGCACTCTCTATTGGATGCACCTATTGTCACATTATTGCTCCCTGTGCCTTGAGTTTTTCCTTAATTGTGTCCACCTGCCTCTTGTTACCTGATTACCCCAGTGTGTATATAAGCCTTGTGTGTTGCTTGTGGTTTTGTTGGTTCGTACTCGTTACATGTCAGTTTATGTTCACATCTGTCTACCTGTTGTGTCTGCACTCCTGACCATTAAAAAGGAACCAAATGTCTGCTGCTTGTCTGGCCTGGGTTGATTTACCTGCCTGAAGGATCCGTTCTTCCTCCCTCACCTTCCCTCCACACCGTGACACCTATAGAGAAACCTTACATATACAAGCTTGTGTACGCACACAGGTGCTCACATGGTGCTCTCATAAGTATGGACTTGGGCATTTTCAACACATTTCTAAAGGCTGTGGTTGGCAGTTAATGCACTGTGATTTATTATTTATTTTTATTTGTTGTTCACTTTACTGACAAGCACAATCTTTTTTCCCTTTTATCCGGAAAACTTTACAGGTTGCAGATGATGATTCGATATCGGCAGATGCTCAAAAGTGACGACTCAAGGAGAAAAAAATGTGATTGGAACATTCTTAGTCATAACTCATGGGAAGATGCTGCTAAAATGTCATGCTTGATAGTTTCAATACAGGTAGTTAAGATATCAAGGAATAACTCATTAAATGGAACACAATCCATCACCCACCCATGACTCGAACTGGAAACTTGCCTATTCTCCCATTGAGATACTGGTTTGATCTTCGTTTTAAGGGTTAAGAGCCAGGTCACGTTTGCTCCCTTTGTGTATTTAGTCACTGTTTTTAACCCTCATCTTCATCAACTGTTCCAGTTTAATTGGTCTTGTTGCATATCTGTGCACTATGCATGTGCATAAGTTTGTTTGTGATAACAGAAATCACAGACAGCTTAATACAACTTTGTTGTTGTCGTTGTTGTTGATGTTGTTGTTGTTGTTGTTGTTGTGTGTGTGTGTGTGTGTGTGTGTGTGTGTGTGTGTGTGTGTGTGTGTGTGTGTGTGCGTGCGTGTGTGTGTGTGTGTGTGTGTGTGTGCGTGCGTGTGTGTGTGTTTATGATTAAACACATCATTGGTCTATTCTATGACTAACCTGGTAGTCTTTTAACATGTTGCCTCATCTTTGTCTGTCTGCTGCTACACAGCCGATCACTCATAGTGCTGAGGAGCTAATTGTCATTGCAGTCATGTCTTTGTGTGTGTGTGTGTGTGTGTGTGTGTGTGTGTGTGTGTGTGTGTGTGTGTGTGTGTGTGTGTGTGTGTGTGTGTGTGTGTGTGTGTGTGTGTGTGTGTGTGTGTGTGTGTGCATGTGTGTGTGTATGCGTGTTCGTGTGTGTGTGTGTTGTGGAATATTCCACTCTCTTTTTCTGGCTGCAGAAACCAAACACAGCAGCAGTGTGACTCACACCAGCAGCATAATGAGAATCACTCATCTACATTTCACTTTAATGCAGCTTCCTCAGACAAAAGCAAATCATTTGAATAGCAGAACATCATTTTATGAGGACTATCCACTGAGTAACGATTTATTTGACTGCAGATCTGGAATCATTGTTCGATTTAATACTTAAATTGCTCTTTTACAAAAATGTCCCCAAACTAATGAGAGCTCTTTCAGAAACATTTACTTTTATGGTGCCACAACACCTTTAGCCCTCACAGGTGGAAATTATTCTATCCTTTAGATAAAACTGCTGAGCAGAGTATCAGTGTTTACTCCTGCACTTGTCTGCCTTCCTCTCATGAAACATTGTTTTATGAATGGAAGATTTTCTGAGCTGAACGTTCATCCATCACCTGACCTCGTGCTCCTCTTCTCTGTGGTTTCCAGACTTGATCCAGGCCACCCAGGACACCAATGTGAATGTCCCCCAGATGGCCGACACGCTAATGGAGAGGGTCGGCAATGCCAGCTGGGTGGTGGTTTTCAAAGCTTTGATCACCACACACCACCTCATGGTGCACGGCAACGAGGTGAGGCCACAACACATGTTACCTACCAGAGAATATCCAGGAATAATTATATAGGCAGCTTAAGTCACACTCATCTACTTCTGGACCATTGAACGAAAAAATTAATGCAATTCAATGGGACTATAAAAACTATTATATGCCATGGATTTCACATATGATGTCCGTGCATTTTAAATACACATCCTGACACCAAGAAAGGCTTTATTTTCAAATGGGGGCAAAAGTTATTTTAGGTTTTGTGTGAAAGCACGTCCAGGACTACAAATGTGCATCACCAAGTTGATGTCATCGAACAAGGCAGGGAGAAGAGCAGAGGACAAACAGTTGTAAGTTCAGCGTATTTTGAATCCTTCCTTCAGGAGGAAACCATAACTCTGGCCATGTGGTCAGTAGCAGTTACCCTAGGGGAGAGGAGATTCTGTGGTGATGTCAGATATACGACGTGCCAACGTCTGATTTGTAGTCAAAGGAATTATGAACTTTTACAAGCTGATGAATCTCAAAGTACATTACAGGCGTGATTGAAACATGCATCATTACTTTTCATAGTGAAGAACAACATATGCGCGATCCAGGGTGTAAGGCTAAACCGATCAGAAAATAGCTCTTGTAGCTCAGTTAACTTGCATTGACCCACAAGCCGAAGGGAAGGGAGGAGATTCACTATTTACAGAAAAAAATCTGTTTTGTTTTCTTTTAATTTCACTGACAAACATTGATTTTTTCTAAATTTCAACTTTAAACTCACTAAAACTGTTTAAATATCTGCTGTAATACCAAACATGCGCTTGTCTTATTTTTATTGGTCCTTGCTAAAAACAGATCTATTGCTGCTACATTCTAGAAAGCTTATACTGGAGTGATTGTTTTCATGTCCTTGCAAAAAATATTATAAAGACCAGTTTTATTCCTCAGATCTGGACGGGTTATCTGGTTGTTTTTCAAACTACAATAATGATGAAAAAGGCTAAAGCAAGAGCCACTCTTGTTTTTCAAAGGTTCCCCCAAATACGTAAAAAATACATTTACAGTTTCTCTCCATTGGTTTGGCTCATTTCTTGAAACAGAAATTACATTCTCAAACCACTAAGATCATTTGGCAAAACACTCTTACAGTTTAGCACAACACCTGCAAAAGCTCATATCTCTACCAAAATGGTTCACTCAGTCTTCTATCTAAGTCCCTTTCTCTTTTAAACAGTCAGTGTCTCCACAAGGGCAAAGATCCTTCTCAATAGCTTTGGCTCATTTCTCAACACAGATCGGACATTCTCACCATTCTTGGTGCTTTTGTCAAAATAAACCTGGATGGTTGATCACAACAACATAGTTCACCTGCAAAGCTCATATCTCTCCTGAAACATTTCACTCATGTGTCAAAACTACATTTCTTTCTAATCTGAATAGTCAGTGCCCCCAACATGCATCGTCCCTTTGGCATTGTGTGAGTACTGCCAGACAAGATGTTTAGATGTTTTGTCACTGTGGCAGAGGACCGACAATATACAACTGAAAAGAGTAGCCTCCAAGGTTTGACATCACAGATTGCACTCACAATACCAAGGAAATTATAACCATTTTTTATTCACATGCAAAGAAAGTTTCATACATATGTAAAAAGAAAATGTACGTTACATTAATACAGTAAATTGTATGAACACAAAATCAAAAAAGTATATATTCAATGGTCGCTGGTCAAGCTCAATATGTCTGTGTTTGACAGCACACGATCATGGAAAACACCTGCGTGTGTGACACTCCCCGTTCATTAATCTAGTTTCACCTGACTGTCAATGACTGTCATCAGTGTATCAAATATTCAAAAAAATTCTTACATGTATTCATGGTATTATTTTCTTGACCAATTCTGACAATTGAACAGACAGTTGTGCATGCGAGTACTTATACAATGAAATCATGCTGACATGTTTTGGAGAGAATGATCATTAGACTGAGAATCAACTAATCAGTTTAGATCTATTCATTTGGAAAATGTGCTAAACGTGGGCTAACTGTAGAACTGTAGGCTACATTTGCAAAGAAGCACTGAGACAATTGAGACATGTACTGAGGCATTTGCCATTTGATAAAATGAATGAGAAATGCCGTTCTGTTGTGAACATTTGCCAAGAGGTTTGGAGGTTTGTCCAGGTTATTTTGAGAATGTAATTTCTGTTTCAAGAAATGAGCCAAACCAATGGAGAAAAACTGTAAATAAAAACTGATTATGAGCTCATCAGCTACCATAAAAACTCAGATGAGTCAGGTACACCCTCCTTCCTTCAGGCAGAAGGTAGCACAGCCTCAAGCCCACCAGCAGAGCTGAGTTACCGCTGTATAATTTTAGGTGTCTATGAATGACTTCTTCAGGCTGGCCGGAGGAGCTTTTCTATGTATTTAATGAAACACGACCCAAATCTGAATTATGGACAAAAGCTGAGCTCTGAAAACAAGCACTTGTCCTGACAGAAGCAACATAAAACAGAATCACGTCTGTTGAATAAAGGGAATAGAGTGTGGATAATTGGGGAGTCAGCCTTTGATCTTTGTGGCCATCTTTTCTAGATAATTCTATTAGAAAGGTGGATGTCTATTCCTAGCATGAGCAGATAGAAAATAATGATTACAGTATGTAGAGATAACAACGTTAACCTTTAAAGTCATCTCAACAGAAACCAGAGAGGAAGAGAGTGCTCCGTGTTTCAGAGGATTAAAATGACACACACACACACACACACACACACACACACACACACACACACATATATGCATGCATGCACACACACACACACACACACACACACACACTTCATAAATGAGCTTGGTTTATATGTGAATACTGTGATGAAGTGATTTGTTTCCATGTTTGAGCTCTAATGTCTAAGAGGCACTGGCCCAGGTTACAGCTTTATCACCAGAGGACCAGAGGCAGCCTGTTTGTCTTTAATGCTGCAGATTTCAGCCATGTGCTCAATTTATATTCACACACACACCCACTCATGAGAACGGTAACTGCAGTCCTGTTGAAATTCTCTAATCACATATAGAGAAATCATATAAAAATAAGCTTCTTGGGTGTTGTTTTCTCCACATGATGATACTGATTTGCTGAGTAGTTGCAACACAGTAATAAGATGATTTAACAATCCAGAACATGCAGGAATTACGTGTTTATACAGGTAACACTGTGTTTGTCCTTCTCTGCAGAGATTCCTCCAGTTCCTGGCATCAAGGAACACCTTGTTCAATCTCAGCAACTTCCTGGACAAAACCGGCTCCCACGGTGTGTAGTGTTCTTTCAGATGTGCCCTTCAGAACCCTGCCCAGTAGAACACATGACCTTGTCTCCATGGAAATGAGCCCATCTCCCATGGTGATAAACACTAGTTTCACATCTCGCTGTCTCTTTCTGCTTGGGTGACTGCAGAGTTTCACAAGGAAAAGTAGAGATTTTCAAAACCTTTACTGTACTTTAACCCTCCCACTGTCCTCATGGGTGACCCCACCAGGAAAGTTGACCATTGAGCAGGGTTGATGGTTTATCCCTTTATGTCCACATGGCAGGGGTGAGGTGGTGCTCACTCCTTACCCCTGCCACGTGGACTTCAAGGGATAAACCATCAACCCTGCTCAATGGTCAACTTTCCTGGTGGGGTCACCCATGAGGGCAGTGGGAAGGTTAAAGTTTTGCATCACGGTTATTGTTAAAGGTGTGGTTGAGTGAAACACCTTTTTTAATGATTATTTCTGATTATAATTGGTCATTTTGAGTTTTTCATACAGGCTGAACATGACACTAGTCTCCTACACCTATCTACTGTGTTAGCTTATGATAGAAGCTAACAGCTGGTGTATGTCGATGAAATGCTAGGGTTTGAAAATCCTCACATATCTATGTCACACTGTGAATTTGCATTTGTGGCCCCACCCCTTGGCTAACGCCTGCCCACAGGAAGGTTTTTTAAATTTCTTTTTGTAGCAAGAAGAGACAGTGGAGAGTGTCTCGGTGATAGTAACCCCAAGATTCCACTACCTCCGCTCCGGTCCGCCCCCGCCTTCCGCAGCCGCTCGCTTCCGAACTCAATTTTTACTGGTACCCGCTCTACAACGGCTCCACTCCGGTGTGGAGATCTGAGGTGTGCAAACAAGCATGCGCGGGATTTTCGAGATCTTGCGATACAGTCCGAGCAATAAACGCGGAAGTTAGATCCAAACACCCGTTGTGTGGGAGAAGCATCGAAATGAACTGTTTAATCCGCCCATCATTTGTGTTGAGAGATCAGCAGTGTTTGGATCAACAAAGTGTGACTACTTTGATAGTAGAAACTGTATTTATTGCTTATTTTTGTGCATTTAAAGTTCAACTGCCATTGATAGTTGTTAAAAGTTGTTAAACCTGTGCATATGAAACTAAAAAAAAAACGCTTTTGGTTTATCGATTTATTGTGAAAAAACAGAAGCTGTGCTTGCTCCTTTTCCTGTTGGGCAGTTGTGATTTCTGTCCATTGACTGCAGAGGTGCTCCAGCGTCGGGCAAAAACAGAATCGATCCTATTTTTGCCGGATGACGCAACGGCGGGCGGCGCACTGCGCCGCACGGCCGCAGTAGTGGAACAGCTCCGATTGACTACAACGGGACCAATTTTGCTGCGGAGTTCGTGCCGGAGCGGAGCACAGCGGAGCGGAGGTAGTGGAATTTTGGGGTAACTCTGCAACATGAATGAACATGTTCTGTTAGCCAATCAGAAGCGAGGTGTCTGCATATGATTTATATTAATGGGCAATCCTGCTGTTTTCAGCCCACCTCTGCACCAGCAAACCTCTGCATCTGGGAACAGGAGCATCATAGAGTTTTTTTTTACTCATAAGGCATTGATTTACTTTACAGTAGAGAACACTGCTAATGTGTTGAAGAAACACATAAACCAAGACTTTAAATCTATTGCAGTTCAAAAATATTACCACAGTTAGTGTAGAAAATGTGCTACAAACTACAGTGACTGCAGATACAGTAGAACCAGCATCATCTCTGGTTTTCCTGCTGACCTAATGTGTTATTGTTCAGTTTTTTGACTCAGTCACATTTAGCCACTCTCTCTCCGTGGAAAAACAGTTTTGGATAAAAGGTAAAACAGGTCGAACATTAACTTTACTATTCAATGTAGCATAATTAGTCTAGCTGTCAGTTAACATAAATAATGTCATGTGTAAGTAAAGTTGTTGTTGGAGACCCCAATCAGAGCAAGATGTAGCTAAACGTTTAGAGTTTAGATGACTCCGGACCTGTTCTGCTGCAGTCACACGCTCCAGCTGGGCACGATGACCATTTCAGATCACAGCAGCCGGGCCGGGCTCTGAAAAGTATAGATTGGACGTAGACAGTTGGGCAATTGGATTTAAACATGCCTTTGTAAAGTGTGTGTGTGTGTGTGTGTGTGTGTGTGTGTGTGTGTGTGTGTGTGTGTGTGTGTGTGTGTGTGTGTGTGTGTGTGTGTGTGTGTGTGTGTGTGCGTGTGTGCATGTGTGCATGTGTGTGTGTGTAGATGTGTGTGTGTGTGCCACATCTGAAACCTAGAAAAGTGAACATGTTCTAATGTAGAACACACAGCGGGTTTCTAACTTGTTTATTATTGAAATTACAACACTAAATCCTGACATTTCCTGTAAATATAAAATAATTTTACTGTGACCAGATGACAACATCCGTGCTCCTGGTTTTTATTGCTATTGCAGCAGCAACAACGTAAAGGCAACTAGCAAACAGGTGTCGTTCTTACCGTATAAAGAAAGAGAATGGATCTGGCATCCTGACATTTGTTGCGGCCAGC
The DNA here is from genome assembly GCF_043380555.1 of Nothobranchius furzeri. Lineage (NCBI taxonomy): Eukaryota > Metazoa > Chordata > Actinopteri > Cyprinodontiformes > Nothobranchiidae > Nothobranchius > Nothobranchius furzeri. Next base: position 52,393,381 of record NC_091745.1, read on the forward strand.
CTGTCTCAATGTGATGTGGGATGCTGGACTCATGATTTACCTTCATGTCCTCCTCAGGCTATGACATGTCCACATTTATCAGACGCTACAGCCGCTATCTCAACGAGAAGGCCTTCGCCTACAGACAGATGTCCTTTGACTTTGGCCGAGTCAAGAAAGGGTACAGCTTTCTCATGTTGTTCCCTTGTTCTGCTTCATAGTTGAATGTTTTCATCTGTAAACAAGCTGTTAGTTTAGCCAGATCTGTGTTGTGTTCCCGTTAGTCCCCTGCTACACCCCTGTTTACCCTGAGTGGAGAGGGGATAATAGAAATATTGGCACTGTGCAGAGCTGCAGACAGAAGGCCCCTCTGACTAAAGAGACAAATAAAAGTATAAGAAATGTTTAAACCAAGCTTCCTTACTTAAGGTAGCAGACCAGTTGGTTCCCATTCACCACCAGAGACAACACTTTGGTGTTCTGCAGCTCTGACTGTCAAACAGTCGCTGTTTTATTCTCACATGCTGCATTTATTCCCCAGGGCTGAAGGGGCGATGAGGACCATGTCAGTGGAGAAGCTGCTGAAAGGAATGCCGACCCTGCAGAGCCAAATTGACGCTCTGCTGGATTTTGATGTGAGTGACGTCACTAAGAGGCAACCAGGTCACATAGTAAAATCACTGTTCTTAGTGAGGGGTACACACAGAGATTATAAAAGTAACAACATCCATTTGGAAGTGTGATCCAACACATGCCGCATATTATAACAGGTGTGTATGTGCACTAAAAATAATGTTTGCTTACTTATAACTGGGCAATGACACTCCTTGGCATAACTGCTGTTTTGGTGTTTCTGTCGGTTCCTGTTTCTGTTTTCTTATCCGTTCTTCACCGGCTTAACACTCGTGCTCTTTACAAACATGTTCCTGGGACGTCCTGCTCCTAACCGCCTCATACATTTCTTGGTTTATTGCATAATTAATTTGAAATACTGATTGAATGACTGTGTACTAAAAACACTATTTGCAATTGTTAAAATTAAGGAAACAAAAAGTATCTATGTGTGATATGTGATGTGTGATGGGTGGTGGCTGAAGGCGGGGACCTTGGTGGTCTGATCCTTGGCCACAGAAGCTGGCTGTCGGTACGTTGAGCATCACCTCTCTGGTGGGGAAGGAGCCTGAGTTGGTGTGTGAGGTTGAGAGGTTCAGACTAGATGCGGTCTAACTTACCTCAGTGCCTGGCTCTGGCTCCGGAACCAGTTTCCTTGAGAGGGCTGGACACTCTGCCAATCTGGAGTTACCCCCAATGAGAGGCATCGAGCAGGGGTAGGGGTATTTTAGTTTACCCCATCTTGGTGCCTGTTAGTTGGGGTTTACCCTGGTGAACAAGAGTGTAGCCTCCCTCCGCCTATGTGTGGGGGGATGGATCCTGACTCTGATTTGTGCTCATGCACCAAACTGCAGTTCAGACTATCCACCCTTTTTGGAGACCTTGGAGGAGGTGGTGGAGAGCTCTCCTTCCCGTGACTTCCTCGTTCTGCTGGGAGATTTTAGCGCTGACAGGGGCAACGCCCATAAGATCTGGAGATGTGTGGTTGGGAGGAACAGCCTCCCTGATCTGAATTTGAGTGGTGTTTTGTTATTGGACTTCTGTGGTAGTCATGGATTGTCCATAACAAATACCATGTTCAGACATATAGGTGTCCACATGTGCTCTTGACACCAGGATACTTTAGGCCGCAGCTCACTTTGTTGTCATTTTATCCGTGTGTGTGTGTGTGTGGCCGCATGTCTTGGACACTCAGGTGAAGGGGTGGAGCCGTCAACTGACTGCTACCTGGTGGTAAGTTGGCTCCAATGGTAGGGGAGGATGCTGGTCAGACCTGGCAGGCCCAAACGTATTGTGAGGGTCTGCTGGGAACGTTTGACAGAGTCTCCTGTCAGAAGAAGTTTCAATTCCCACCTTTGAAATAACTTCAGAAATGTTCTGGAGGAGGTGTGGGATATTGAGTCTTAATGGGCCCTGTTCTGTGCTTCCATAATGTCAAGGCAGCCAAATAGAGCTTCAGGAGGATTCAGGAGGACCTATGTGGTTTCCGTCCTGGCCGTGGGACACTGGACCAGCTCTATGCCCCTAGAAGGGTCCTGGAGGGTGCGTGGGAGTTTGTCCAACCGATCTACATGTGTTTTGTAGATTTAGAGAATGTGTTCAACCGCATCCCTCGAGGGACCTTCTGGGGGGTACTCCAGGGGTATGTAGTACCAGGCCCTCTGATACGTGCTTTTAGGTCCTTATATGACTGGTGTCAGAGCTTGGTCCGCATTGCCGGCAGTAAGTCAGGCTTGTTTCCGGTGAGAGTTGGATTCCACCAAGGCTGCCCTTTGTCACCAATCCTGTTCATGAAAGTTGTGAACAGGATTTCTAGGCGCAGCCAAGTTGTTGAGGGGATCTGATTTGGTGGCCTAAGAACTGAGTCTCTGCTTTTTGTAGATGATGTGGTCCTGCTGACTTAATCAGAACGTGATCTCCGGCTCTCACTGGAGCGGTTCACAGCCAAGAGTGAAGCAGCTGGAATGAGAATCAGCTCCTTTAAATCCGAGACCATGGTCTTGAGTCGGAAAAGAGTAGAATGCCTTCTCTGGGTCAGGGATGAGGTCCTGCCTCAAGTGGAGGAGTTTAAGTATCTCGGGGTCTTGTTCATGAGTGAGGGAAAGCTGGAGCGCAACATCGATAGGTGACTTGGTGCTGTATCTGCAGTGGGTGTTGTACCGGTCTGTCACGGTGAAGAGAGAGGTGAGCCAGAAGGCAAAACTTTTGATTTACCGGTCGATCTACGTTCCAACCCTCACCTATGGTCACAGGCTTTGGGTAGTGACCAAAAGAACGAGATCACAGATACAAGTGGCTGAAATGTGTTTTCTCCAGGGTGACCGGGCTCTCCCTTAGGATAGGGTGAGGAGCTCGGTCATCTGGGATAGGCTCGGAGTAGACCCGCTGCTTCTCCACATCGAGAGGTGCTAGTTGAGGTGCCTCGGGCATCTGGTCAGGATGCCTCCTGGACGCCTCCCTGGTGAGGTTTTCCGGGCATGTCCAACTGGAACAAGACCTAAGGGAAGACCCAGGACACGATAGAGGGACTGTGTCTCTCAGCTGGCCAGGGAACGCCTCGGGATTCCCCGGAGGAGCTGTCCCAAGTGGCTGGGGAGAGGGACGTCTGGGCCTCCCTGCTGAGGCTACTGCCCCACAACCTAACCCCGGATAAGCAACCGATAATGGATGGATGGAAAAATCATTTATTCTATATTAAAACTGGTCTTGTTTATTGTCTTCGTGTCCTCAGGTGCACCCTCAGGATCTGAACAATGGAGTGATAAATGCCTGCTTTCTCCTGCTCTTCAAAGATCTGATCAAGCTGTACGCTTGCTACAACGATGGCATCATCAACCTGTTAGGTAAAGATTATGTTTTTTATCAAAATCACCAGATTCCTTCAAAAAGGTAGAGATATGAGTTTCGTAAGTTTGTCGGATTGTTTTTTTATGAACTGCATCACTCAAACACACGCCCAACAATGGAAAGCTTTAGTTTTTACTGGTAAGAACAAATAGACAGAGGGGAATCATAGTGTTTTCAATCATTTCACTTATTTTTCTGCCACCTGTTGTGTTCAGAAAAGTTTTTCCAGATGAAAAGGAGCCAGTGTAAAGATGGGCTTGAGATCTACAAGAGGTTCCTGACGCGGATGACTCGAGTTTCTGAATTCTTTAAAATTGCGGAGGTAAGTTAGAGCACTCAGCTATTTGCTCCTTCGGTGTGTGCTTCCTGTAATCGACTCACTCTCTTTGTTACAGCAAGTGGGAATAGACAAAAATGACATTCCTGAGCTCACTCAGGTAAGACAGATCTAAGCTTTCAGTTCATTTTCATTAAATATTCATAAGATGTGTTTCTGTTGGATTCCAACCACATGTTTGTTGTTTTTTCTACCTTTTGCATGAGCGAACACCATGTTTTCCGTTCCTCCTGCCGTGTCACAGACGGTTGCTTCAACACTCAGAGAAACCTTCACATAAAGTGTCAGCTGCTGTTCTTTGGTTATTGATGCCTCCTTTGCCTCCCTCCCCTTTTTATTTTCATTTTCAGAGATGCAGATTGATCATTCAGGCTGAGAGTGTGAGTAGTGAGTAGTGCACAGAGCAGACAGCTTAGGGAAGGTCGACAATTGTTAGTGCGCTGAGTTGAGGCACCCTGCACAGCGAGCGCACACCTAGCAGACAGAGGAAGTGGGATAATGATGCGACTGGATGAAAGCAAGGCTGCTGACCCAATGCTGCTGAGGTTCTCACCAATAGATAGCTTTGGTTTGACAAATGCATCTCTCAATTAGTGCTGGAAGGTTTCCGTGACAACCTGTGTCTGAAAAATTGTACTTTTTTATTATTTCAGTCAATGAAAATTTGAAATTACCTTTGAGTCGCTTTCAGAATTCCAACCTGATCTGTGGAAACTTAACAGCTGAAGTTCCTCTTTGACTTGTCAGCTTGAATGTTTGCATGAAAGCATTTCAGATCTCTGCAGAGCAAAACACAAGCCCTGGACAGGCCACCAGTCAGCCATCATGCACATGCATGCTACAGAATAGTGCACCTGTTTGTTATTAATGTTTTGGAGCTGTTCACTATTTTATTCTGCCTAGACTTCTTATTTTCTAAACAATGGATGCAATTTTATGGCATTTTAGAGATTCCTAATTTATTTTTTACCTTAAATTGACTGAAGATGCAGCAGAGAAATATTAGGAGTTCATACTTTACATGAGGAAGCAAACTGATTTAATGAAAAATAAATAACCGTTTAAACAAATGAGATAGAAAGTAATTAAATGTGTTTTCTTTGCATAGCAGCTCAGTGGCCTCTATAGCTCCCTGTAGGGACAGCAAGCTGCAAACATTCAGCTGAAATTGCAATCCAGATGTTTATATTGCACAATGAGCAGCAGAGGGATGACACGCTTGTTGTCGCTGTGGTTGACTGTTTCTTTTTATTGCGTTTCCTGTTTGTCTCAGAAGCTGACTGCCCAGTTCAGGATTTTAGGTTCCAACTTTTCCTCTGACTCGGTTATTAGATTATTAAAATCACAATGTGGTGATGGGTCTGGATTAGGGCTGGACTGGATGGAAAATCACAATACTGTTTTTTTATAACAGTCGATCTTGTTTTAAATCTTGGTATAAAAGAAATCACTATTTTCGTCAACGTTATTGGTCCCTGATACTTTTAACAGAGATTTGAAGATATGAGAAGGTTATCTTTGATTTTAAAGATTTTCTTTTCAAATCTCAGCATGTCATCAAACATCAAATGACTATCACACACTGGTGGCTGTGCTCAGGAACTATTTGAACGAATTTGAGAAGTTTTTAAAGGTCAAAACAATAAAATAGAGGGCATTACTGACAGGAGTCCCAACAGTTTTTATTAAATTGATTTAAACAAAAATATAATTAATAATTTTCTCAAAATAAAGATTTTCTTTCCATAACCCCTAGCTCATCTGACCTCACTAGCATGAAAACTTCTAATAAAAACAGTTTGATTGCACTGCAACAGCCTTCCAGGTGTTAGTACAGAGAAAAATAATGCAGCTGCAGGGATGGCTGTAGATAAAAACACGCAACTGATATAAATGCAGTTTTCTCTCACTTGGCAGATTAAAGTCTGAGGGTTTTTAAAAATGGTATTCTAATATATCCTCTGTTTGCTCTGAAATGTTGTGGGAGGATGCAGAGAAAGCACAACATAAACAAAAAAGCTGTCAAAACAGACCCGACGCAGGAGTACGTTACTGTGAAACAACTGCACCTACCACCATAACGCCACTTTTAGATCCGCTTATATCAATAATCAATAGCAGTGATCTGCAACCTGCGGCTCTGGAGCCACATGTGACCCTTCACACTCTTTGAAGTCGTTATGTACGAGTTAATGCTTACGAAGGATTCACATCCTTTACCTATGCAGCATTCCATTTCTGTTTACCAGAGCATTTCCTCCATAAGACCTTCCTGTCCAATGAGTTACCAAAACAAACACATCTTCATCTAAATGACACATCATGGATTTTACGGATTCCTTACTTCCTTATTATTATCAAATTTATGAAGTCCCTGAGGAAAGTCTGGATGGATGGTTTATGGTTCAGTCGTTTTTAGATGAGCTTGCTCAGTTAACAACTGTCTGTGTGGAAGCTCTTCTGTAACTGAGCTGTTATATCTGCACTCTCCTAGTGAAGACAGGCGCCTTAAAGTCCCAGGATGATAAATGGTCTGTCCATGTTTCTCTGGGACCAAGACAAATCGTTATCAGCCTGACTGTCCTGCTGGTATTTAGCATAATGGAGGTTTGAATAGATAGATCCAGGAAACAGAGCAAGGCTTTACAAAAGCACAAGTATTTAAATGCTTTGCTTTAGCTTTGCCCTTTACCAAAAGGCCTGTTGGATATTGAGCTGTTGTTTATTGCATGTTTTAAGGTGATTGCGTCCCGTTTTGTCTGGTGGAACCTGCAGCTTCGCATCCCAGCTGGAAGTAAAGGCAGACCCTGTCCCCATCCCAGGGTTTTCGTTATCTTGTTACCTATTATGGTTAAATCCAGTTTCATCATGCATTGTTTTCAGTTTCATTTGTAAGTTTCAGGGAGAAGCTGATGAAATTACCACACTGGTTGGGATATTTGATAGTCTGTGGAGATCTTTTGTTTTGTGAGAATAAATGAGAATATGAGTAATAAACAAACTCCTAAAGGTGTCGCCCTAAAGGTATAGTTCAAATCTTTAGAAGTTTCTGTGGAATGGTTATAAACATTTAATTTCTCAGCTTTTGTAGGTAGTGCTCTTGACAGCCTCAGTTTACAGAAATATAGATTCATTTGGGTCTGAGATTGTATAAAAATAGACCAAATTTCTCCACCTGCTTCTGTTGTTGAACAGTGAATCCAGGTTGGCCCATTCATAGGAGCTTCCATGTCTGCATACTAGAGATGTTGTTCCTGCTACCCCGCGCACAATTACAGAAAACATGAATACAACTAACTATAATAATTACTACATTAATTAAAATAACGACCCCAACTAAAAGCAGTAATAAAACTAACTACAGCTAAACCTAAAACTTATATAAACAGTTTGACAACAATCATACCAGGCCTCATATGCATATATATGAGCAAACCATATGGGTCTCAACAGGGTTTGTCCACAGTTTCCATGGTGGCCCTACAGGAGCTTGCCCACAAAGATTTTAACAGGTTCATGTATGAGTCAAACCTTCTGAAAACCCATGTAAGGCCCATTCAAATCTATGTGGAACTACCATGGAAACAGCAGACAAGCCATTTTGGGACTCATATGGTTTACCCATGTGGAGCCCACCCATGTCTGCTGGCTGGGACGTAGCAGCAATCCAACTCGGTCTTGACTGCACTCAAACTACTGGTTAGCTCACTGATCCAGTCATAACTGGTTTCTGTTTCTCCTCTAAACTGATTCTAACCAAAAACACTAAAGAGAAGATCTGAACTGTCCCTTAAAAGAGGCAGCGAATGCAACATTGATGATCCTGTTCCAGTAGCAACACCTCTGTGTTTTTATCCTGCAGGCACCAGAAAGTCTTCTGGAGTCTCTGGAGACGCATCTTAACACTCTGGAGGGGAAGAAGCCGTAAGTCATCCTTATTTAGTTAATAGAAAGAGTTTGCACTCAAGACCAAACCTCTGTAGATTCTGGCTGGTCTACATGTCTAACTCACCCTTTCTTATCTTCACACAACTCAGAGAAGACAAGTAAGTTCAAGCATGGGGAGTTAGCTAAACATTTCTGTTTTGGAGTCTGAACACATAACTTCTTGTGTTTAAAAAGCATTTGTCAAATTATTTTGACACAATAATTTGGCTCATTGATCAGTCATCACTAACAATCCACAACATGTCCCAACTTTCTCAAAGCTTTGGATGCACGTCCCCTTGAGGATTTAAATGTATTTCAGCTAAAAGAAAAGCTTTGTTGAAGTGGAGTTGGGTGATATGCTGTGATTCACCACTGCAGTTCATAAAATCCCGTAATTAATTTCCCCACCTGATGCCTTTAGCTGTTCCAGCTTCTATGTCTCATGTAAGCCATGAATCCTGAACTAATCCTACTACTGTCCTTGTTTTTGCAGGTCACCCACCAAGGTAAGCTAATTGTTTTAATACATGGGACAGGAATCATTGATCAGTTTCAGCTTTCTCCCACAGACAGGAAGTGATTCACTTTGAATCTATGTTGTTGAGTCACACCAGTTATCTAACCAAGCTGATGGGTGTCTTACTCTGCAGCAAGAGACCACGGCCAACAACAGCTCTGTGGCTGCTGCAGCTGCTGCTGCTGCACCACCAGCCAAGCCTGCACCTCCACCTGGCGGACCACCAGCTCGCCCCATGCCTCCAGCAAAACCCCCTCCACCCTCTGTCACTCCAACAGCACCAGCCCCAGCTCCTGCTGCCACTGCTACTAGCAAGTACGACTCACTCATCTTAATTACAAATGTGTGTTCTGAGCTGCATCAATATTTCATTCGAAACAGCCTCTCTCTGTTTACACACACACACACACACACACACACACACACACACACACACACCTTCTCTCTTTCTGCTCAGTGCTCTCGACGATGGGTTCCTGTTGGATCTTGACCCAATGTTGTCGTCTTCGGGTCGAGGGGCTGCAGCAGCTTCGTCCACCACTGGATGGGGAGGTGAGATCTTTGCTGATTTTCTACCTAAAGTTAACATTTAATACCTGAAATGAGCTCAGACACAAGTGGATGGAAGCTTTTATCGCTGTGGTAACTTGTTTTTACACTTTTAAGCTAAACTCTAGAAAACAGGGTAGAAAAAAACTAGGTTTTAAAATGTGTTAAGCTGTTTGAATAGTTTTCAAAAACGCAGCACCATATGAAGATGTTTGTAGCTGACGTTCTGCTCTCTGTTTCTATTTACGTTTGTTTGTTTTGTTTCAGATCTTTTAGCAGAGGGTGAGTATTCTACGTTCTAAAGATACATACAGGCGGTTGCTATTTCAGTTTCACCTGAGACTCTGTTTCTTTTGTCTTCTGAGAGTTGCATGGTGGGACAAACTCTCCCAATTAATTTCTAATCACACTAAGATGGAAATCAGTCACTTTGCTGCATCTTTCCTCTTCCCCTTCTTTTTGTCTTCATATTCCTGTCTGTTGGGGGATGTGGCTGGGTCTGGCATTTGGATTATGGGGTTTATCAACATGGCAGCTCCAGCCGCTGCAGACGGAGCCTCTGAGTCTGTCCGAGCTGTTGGGGGGTCAGCTGCTGTTCCTGCTGCTGCTGCTGCAGCCACAGCCGCCCCTGCACCTGCGGCTGCTGCTGCTGCTCCCACCACTGCTGCAGCTGCACCGGTGCCCACATCGCTGCCTGTCTCTGCTCCTGTCACCACCACAGCCACAGACATCGACCTTTTCGGAGGTCAGTGTGGGCAGAGGGTAGAGAACATGATCCAGCATACACAGCCTGGCTGACTGCTTGCTTTTACTTTAAAACCTCATCATCCTCCATCTATTTACTGTTTATGTTGCAGAATAGAGGTGACAAATCAGGATTATCAAAAAATAAAAAATTACTGACTGAAATGCAGTTGGAGGAGTCTAAACTCGATTAATGTGTTCTGCTGTGCTTCCACGTTGCTGCACACACATACTGATATATATTTTTATTTTATTTATTTAGGGCTATAAAACATTTTGTGCTCATTCTCAAAAAAATAAGCCATTTATTTAACTGAATTAATTTCAGATTACAAAGATTTAAAAACCTATGATTTACTTCATCTCCCGGGTACAATGCCGATGTAATGACACTGACTGGCTGTTTGGATTTCTGGCATTTTCTCTTCATGACCATAATTGTTAGTTTTTACTAACAGCTTTTTTAAAGTGTCATAAATATCCCAAGATGATGCATAATTAGTTTTGTCTCTCGTCTCGTCGTCTCGTCTTCCTCCGCTTATCCGGGTCCGGGTCGCGGGGGCAGCATCCCAACTAGGGAGCTCCAGGCCGTCCTCTCCCCGGCCTTGTCCACCAGCTCCTCCGGCAGGACCCCAAGGCGTTCCCGGACCAGATTGGAGATGTAACTTCTCCAACGTGTCCTGGGTCGACCCGGGGGCCTTCTGCCGGCAGGACATGCCCGAAACACCTCCCCAGGGAGGCGTCCAGGAGGCATCCTGACCAGATGCCCAAACCACCTCAACTGGCTCCTTTCGATCCGGAGGAGCAGCGGTTCTACTCCGAGTCCCTCCCGAATGTCCGAGCTCCTCACCCTATCTCTAAGGCTGAGCCCGGCCACCCTACGGAGGAAACTCATTTCGGCCGCTTGTATCCGCGATCTCGTTCTTTCGGTCATTACCCAAAGCTCATGACCATAGGTGAGGATTGGGACGTAGATCGACCGGTAAATCGAGAGCCTGGCTTTCTGGCTCAGCTCCCTCTTCCCCACGACAGATCGGCTCAGCGTCCGCATCACTGCAGATGCCGAACCAATCCGCCTGTCGATCTCCCGATCCCTCCTACCCTCACTCGTGAACAAGACCCCGAGATACTTAAACTCCTCCACTTGAGGTAGGACCTCTCCCCCGACCCGGAGGTGGCAAGCCACCCTTTTCCGGTCGAGAACCATGGTCTCAGATTTGGAGGTGCTGATCCTCATCCCAGCCGCTTCACATTCGGCCGCGAACCTACCCAGCAAGAGCTGAAGGTCAGAGCTGGATGAAGCTAGGAGGACCACATCATCCGCAAAAAGCAGAGACGAGATTCTCCTGCCACCAAACTCGACACACTCCACACCACGGCTGCGTCTAGAAATTCTGTCCATAAAAGTGATGAACAGAACCGGTGACAAAGGGCAGCCCTGGCGGAGTCCAACCCTCACTGGGAACAGGTCCGACTTACTACCGGCTATGCGGACCAAACTCACGCTCCTCTGGTAAAGGGACTGAATGGCCCTTAACAGAAAGCCACCCACCCCATACTCCTGGAGCGTCCCCCACAGGGTGCCCCTGGGGACACGGTCATAAGCCTTCTCCAAATCCACAAAGCACATGTGGATTGGTTGGGCAAACTCCCATGCCCCCTCCATCACCCTTGCAAGGGTATAGAGCTGGTCCACAGTTCCACGGCCAGGACGAAAACCACATTGCTCCTCCTCTATCTGAGATTCAACTATCGATCGGACCCTCCTCTCCAGTACCTTGGAGTAGACCTTTCCAGGGAGGCTGAGGAGTGTGATCCCCCTATAGTTGGAACACACCCTCAGGTCACCCTTCTTAAAGATGGGGACCACCACCCCGGTCTGCCACTCCCTAGGAACTGCCCCCGATGACCACGCAATGTTGTAGAGACGTGTCAACCATGACAGCCCTACAACATCCATAGCCTTGAGATACCCAGGACGAACCTCATCCGCCCCCGGGGCTCCGCCGCTGTGTAGTTGTTTGACTACCTCAGCAACTTCTGCCCCCGAGATCGGACAGTCCATCCCCAGGCCTCCCAGCTCTGGTTCCTCCTCGGAATGCGCATTGGTGGGATTGAGGAGCTCCTCAAAGTATTCCTTCCACCGTCCGACTATAGCCTCAGTTGACGTCAGCAGCTCCCCATCCCCACTGTAAACAGTGTGAGCGAGTTGCTGCCTTCCTCTCCTGAGGCGCCGGACAGTTTGCCAGAACCTCTTTGGAGCCGATCGATAGTCTTTCTCCATGGCCTCACCAAACTCCTCCCACGCCCGAGATTTTGCCTCGGCAACTGCCACTGCTGCACCCCGCTTGGCTATCCGGTACCTGTCTGCTGCCTCCGGAGACCCACAGACCAGCCACGCCCTGTAGGCCTCCTTCTTCAGCCTGATGGCTCCCCGAACCTCTGGTGTCCACCAGCGGGTACGGGGGTTGCCACCACGACTGGCACCGGCCACCTTACGGCCACAGCTAGCAACAGCCGCCTCGACAATCGCAGAGTGGAACAAGGCCCACTCGGACTCAATGTCCCCCACTGCTCTCGGGACGTGGTCAAAGCTCTGCCGGAGGTGGGAGTTGAAGACCGTTTTGACAGGTTCTTCTGCCAGGCGTTCCCAGCAGACCCTCACTATGCGTTTGGGTCTGCCAGGTCTACGCGGCATGTTCCCTTGCCATCTGATCCAACTCACCACCAGGTGGTGATCAGTTGACAGCTCCGCCCCTCTCTTCACTCGGGTGTCCAAAACATACGGTTGCAGGTCAGATGATACGACTACAAAATCTATCATCGACCTGTGACCTAGGCTGCCCTGGTACCAAGTGTACCGGTGGGCATCCTTATGTTCGAACATGGTGTTCGTTATGGCCAAACTGTGGCTTGCACAGAAGTCCAATAACAAAACACCGCTCGAGTTCTGATCAGGTGGGCCGTTCCTCCCAATCACACCCCTCCAGGTCAAGCTGTCATTGCCCACGTGAGCATTGAAGTCCCCCAGCAGGACAATGGAGTCCCCTGATGGAGTACTATCTAGCACTCGTCCCAGGGACTCCAAAAAGGGTGGGTACTCTGAACTGATATTTGGCCCATAAGCACAAACAACAGTCAGGACCCGTTCCCCGACCCGAAGGCGCAAGGAAGCTACCCTCTTGTCCCCCGGGGTAAACCCCAACACACAGGCAGAGAGTCTCGGGGCTAACAAAAAGCCAACCCCAGCCCTCCGCCTCTCACCCGGAGCAACTCCAGCAAAGTAGAGTGTCCAACCCCTCTCCAGGTCTCGGGTTCCAGAGCCAATGCAATGTGTCGAGGTGAGTCCGACTATATCAAGCCGGTACCGCTCAACCTCTGCCACAAGCTCCGGCTCCTTCCCCGCCAGCGAGGTGACGTTCCATGTCCCAAAAACTAGTTTCCTTGTCCGGGGATTGGACCGCCAAGGCTCCCGCCTTGGTCTGCCACCCGATCCACACTGCACCGGACCCTTCATGTTCCTCCTGCGGGTGGTGGGTCCACAGTTGGACGAGCCCATGTATCCGGTTCGGGCTGGGCCCGGCCGGGCCCCATGGGCGAAAGCCCGGCCACCAGGCGCTCGCTCACGGGCCCCAACCCCAGGCCTGGCTCCAGGGTGGGACCCCGGTAACCCTCCGGGCCGGGTACTCCGACTCTTCGTTTTCACCGCCATGAAAGATCCTTCGAACCGTTCTTTGTCTCACCCTTCACCTAAGACCAATTTGTCATGGGAGACCCTACCAGGGGCACTAAGTGCCCCAGACAACATAGCTCCTAGGATCATTAGGGCACTCAAACTCCTCCACCACGATAAGGTGACGGTTCAAGGAGGAGATAATTAGTTTTGTTTTAATGATATCCTGGCTTTTACCCGTCAGTGAAATAATTAGTTTGTTTGTCAAAGAGAGACTTTGATTTTTCCATCCCCCTCTTGTCACAGAGTAACAAGCAACTTGTGACAATTTGCCTCATTTCACTAGCCTGAATGCAGCTTTATGCAGCCCCTCAAAACTCATCATGTTACTGATGAAACCATGAGAACAATCTCTGCTCTGAACGGGCTGCATACATCTTGTATTCTCTGCTTTTCTCCTGATGCTGACCTCTCATTTTTGTTTCCTGTTCCATTTCATTTGTTGACTCATCTTCTCTTGTGGATGTCCGTGTGTGTGTGTGTGTGTGTGTTTGTCGGACCGGCTGTTATCTTTTGCGTTTGTGTTCCCACTGTTGTCGTCTGCGATACCCTAGATGCGTTTGCACCTTCCCCAGGAGATGGTCCTGCTGCTGTGGCCACAGGTCCTGCTGCTGATGCATTTGTTGGATCTGGTGGGTGAAAACGAACAGCTTTCCGTGTGTGTGTGTGTGTGTGTGTGTGTGTGTGTGTGTGTGTGTGTGTGTGTGTGTGTGTGTGTGTGTGTCTGGATATAAGAAAGGCTGCTTTTATGATATTTAAGCAGCTTCTGCTTCATAAGAGACAGTAGCTCAGACATGTGCCATATGGTCTCACCCCAAACCCTGCTAACACCCCAGTCATGGATCCTCTCCTCCTCCATCATAGCCACTTTTCTTTTCCTGAGTTTCACTGAGGGGATTCTCCAGTACAACACACACGTACCTTCTATTTCTACAAATCAGTGCCATTTATTTTAGTAACCTTCCCCTGAAACTACTAATGAAGCATTTTTACTCTTTTGTTTTTCTTCATTAAGCTGCTCTCTTTGACCTACTGTGGTTTAAATAAGACAGCAGGTGAAAAGTTTACTGAAAAATAAAGCATCACAGAACATCTTGGTGACACTGCTTACCTCAACAGTTGCACCTTGTAATTAACTTCCTGCTGCATCCTACTGGGTTAGGTAGGTTGAACCTTTTCACATGAATCTAATTCATGTAAAAACTTGGAATTCAGATTACCCATGTGTCCCCAAAACACGTTCCGTGCTTCACTCTCCAGGTTGCCTGTTCTCACGTAAGTGTGAGACATTTCACTTTCTTCACACCACACCTCCAGTTTCTCACAGTGAAAAAATAAATGATCTCTCTGAGCTGCATGTGGCCTTGCACTATTGCACACTCTTCTGTAGCTACAGCGCTACAACCTCTGCGTTTACATGAGCAAGAAGGGGAGTTGGTGCCTGACTGCAGCAGACTGAGTGAGGTGAAACCCTCCGGTTATGAGGTGGACACTTAACTCCTAAATGTTCCATCATACCTGCTGATTTAATTTGTTAAACTAATTTTAATTAAAGGGCAGCAGTACCTCAGGAGGGAGAGCAGGTAGTCTAGTAACCTGAGGGTTGTAGGATCGATCCTGTATCCCAACAATTAATGCTGCTGTTATGTCCTTGGGCAAGGCACTTAACCCCCACTGCCTGCTGATGGTGGTCGAAGGGGCCGGTGGCGCCTCGCTTCAGTCAGCGCGCCCCGGGGCAGCTGTAGCTACAATGTAACTCGCTAGCAGGGTGTGAATGGATGAATAATTGTGTTGTAACGTGCCTTGGGGGGTTCTAGGACTGTAGAAGATGCTTTATCAAATACAGGCTATTTAGTCCGATTACTTTAAAAAAATGTATTTGCTAATTCCTGTGGTTTAAAGGACTAAATTAAATTAAGTACAAATAAATAATTCAATAAGTAACAAATAAAAAGTTAAATTTGTGAAAAAAAATCCACAATTTTATGAATTTGCATAGAATTTGCTCATAATTAACATTGTGTGTGTGATTACAGCATCCTTTTTGTTTCTGAAAAATAAATCTGCCTTAAAATCACTTTATTCTCTTTTATAGGATTATAGAACATGTGGTTACAGAGTCACGAGATTTGAATCCCAAACATTCTGGAGTTTTTACACCCAGAATAAAGCTCTTGGATTATTGTTTTATGTGCATCAGAATTCAGAATTCAAGGAAAATGTACTGATGGATTCAAGTAAGTTTGGGTTATTTTCTAAGGTTTGGGGAGATTTGGAAATTAACCAGTGTTTGTACTAAAGCTCTTTGGATGCAGCATAGAAGTTAATAACTGTTTTCTTTTATTTTGTTGAACTTAACCCTCCTTTGGAGCTTCAGAATCATTTGGCCTCAGAAAAATGCTTTTCAGAGTGTTTTTTGTCTTAACCACGCCTCAATCCGTCCTTTCCCTCTTCTCTAATCATAACCTGCCTCCACCTGTCAACACCACCCCTGCTGCTGCACCTGAAGACCCCTTCGCTACGACAGAGGGAAGTGCAGACATTGCTCCAGAGCTGGACCTGTTCGCTATGAGGCCTGCCAACACGGAGGCCAATGCCACCATCACCCCTCCCACCTCTAGCGAGGCGCCAACCATCATCGCTCCCATCGCTGCCCCCGCTGCCCCTGCCCCTCCCTCCACCATCGACACCACCACCACAGAGTCTGCAGCCGCTCCGACTCTAGATATCTTTGGTGGTAAAGTCCTCTCGCTCTCGTTATTCCTCTAACTGCATCATCCTGCATTTTGACAATGATTAGAAATGGTTTTGATAAATCTGACTGTGCTGCTCATGCTACTGATGATGATGATGATGATAGTGACATGAGAATTACTCTACGAGCCCCTACATCTCAGATTTATTTTTCTACTCCCCGTGACTTCTCTCCTGCAGTCAGACCTAATCAAGCACTTTGAGCACCTCTGCTTTGATTTAAGGACAAAAATACTCTTTTAATGCACTGGCTCTGTATTTTTGGAACCAAATTTGTGTAACTCGTTCGACGTAAGTGAGCATTTCTCTCTCTTTATAACAGAGGTGACTCAACTTGTTTGGATTATTGACCAAATACTAACAAACTACTAAAATTGAAGGAGGAACTGGCTTTTGTCTGCAGTTTGTTACTAGTGTTTTAGATACTTTTGACTGGGAATGCCTTACTGGAGTTAAAAGGGAATATTGCTCAGTCAGACAGTTTTCAAAGAGTTTTGGTTTATTCTCAAAATCTTCAGCATGTGCAAGTTAGCTAAGCTCTATTATCTTCTGGTTTGGGGCAAAACCCTTATTCACACCAGGCTTTCTAAAATCCGACAGATAAAAACTGCTTTAACAGTATAAAACACCAGAGAACTCCACTACTCAGGAAACATTGACCCATTTTATAAACTCAGTGTCCTAATTTTTCCTTAAAAGTCACATGGAATTCTAATTTAATGGAGGAGCATGGAAATCTCACAGAAAATCTATTTAAAATGTAGGTTAAACCATGAATTTGCTTATATAAGGAATTATTTTTACATTTGATATTGAAAACCAGCCTATTTGAGAGGTTTTTAATGAGGAAATGTGACTTAGACTTTGCATCATCTCTTTAGCATTTAGCACTGATGCAGCTACACAACTGCTCACCCATTGACAAATGTTTCTGCTCTCTTCTGCTTTCCTTCATGTCTCTGCTGAACTCACCCTTCTGAATGCACTTGGACTTGAACTCTGAATGCACCTGTGGTTGTCTGTCCTTGTTCTTAGATATGTTTGATTCTATGCCTGAGCAAAGCCCTACCACAGAATCCAAAGCTGCTACCACTCCTAGCGTAGACCTTTTTGGTGCAGGTACAGGAGTTGATATCCATCTCTCTGTGTGTGGAGCCTCTCCGTCTCCTCTGGTCTCTATATGTCCACTCCTTTGTCCACACTATTTTCCTATACGTCTTGATTTGTCCCCCCATAGTGCTATGAGATGTGTGCATGCAACCCGTGTGTCAAGTACTGGATTGTCCTTGTGGCTGCTTTCTATCTATGCTTTACCTCTCTACCTGCCATGCTAATGCGTTTCTTTGCTTCCCAACCTCCATGGTTTTCTTTCTCGTATCCTGCCTCTCGCTTGCATAAATTAGACCTTCCTGCCGTTTCACGCGGGCCCTCTCCGTTGCCCGAGCTGACTCCGGCTGGAGACATTGTGACGGGTGAGTTTTGCTGCATCACTGTTTTCCATTCTATATGAGGAGTGCAACGACACATGGGTTTTTCTCTGGTACTGATGTCTGTGTACACAAGCAGACCTGTACTTCCAAATGTTGTTCACTTCGAGGATGTGGATTCACAGTTAGGATGCAGGGATGCCCGCTTCCTTCTCCTGCTTCCTCTTTTGCATGTTCGCTCCAACTTTTAGGCACACGCAGAAACGTTTCCTCTTAGATTGTAAACGTCTGGTTTAATGTTTTTTTTTTCTCCTGCTCTGTTCAGATACATTTTCATCTCCAGTCCCCACCACTACCCCTGCTCCTGCTGCTGCACCAGAAGCTTCGTCTCCACCAAAGGCAGAGCCAGAGATCGACCTGCTGGGTACCTCGAACACACACAAATATACAGAACACACAGAACACAACAAATCCTGAGTTTATAAACTCAGGATTGCATGTTTGTGAGTTTTTAAACACCACGGCGAGCAACAGGCTTTCAAATAAAATACATATAAAATATGTTAATCTGAGAAAGTATTTGCCAGCGTTAATGGGTTCATTTGTTTTTGGAGGGTTGAGGGTAGAGATTCCCAACAGAATTTCAGTTTAGGTCAGGAATTCTTTTTAAATATAAAGCAAGGAGTTCTGCTCTGATTTCAGTAAGATTCTTTGAAAATGTGCAATCATGTCAGACAGCTGTGAACCCTGATCCAGCAAGAAAGTTGAGTTAATTCCGTTACCATGGTGATGGGCTCAGATGTTTACCCGTGTCTCTTCCTGGGAGTCATGGTCTTGCTGTAAAGATGTTTTCCCTGTCCTCCTGCCTCCATGTTACCAATAGCCTCCTTCAGCGGCCCTGTGGAGGTGACACAGAGCTCTGCTCCTGGAGGGCCAGGAGGCGACCTGCTGGGAGGTAAAACTCCACTCGCTCTCACTTTTCAGTCGTCCAGCAAAGTTAAAAGGGCAAACTGGTTAAAGTAGAGGGGGTGGAATTGAATATAACATGTTCTTGTCCTGGTGAATGATGGGAGCATTTTATACTGATTAAAAACGATACTGTAAGCAGCACCATTCTGCATTAGTCAAATGAATGACGAGACAAACTTGGCAGGCACGTGGTTGATTGGTTCACTGCAGGTTCAAATGGGTTCAGAGCTCATTTGGAAAAGTTACTCAATCCTGCTGGCAACGTTCTGCCTGTCTGCCATCTTCTTATTCCACTGATCCTTTCATAGCTGAATCAGCTGATGGGTTATTTTACATCAGCTACATGTCTAACATACTCAAACACACACTTTGGGGTTCGTGCATGTATGCTCAACAAAACATTTGGACATTAAAATTAAAGCTCTGCATTCACAATCCAATTAGGACAACATACAGAGATGTTATAATCGTGTGTGTGTGTGTGTGTGTGTGTATGTGTGTGTGTGTGTGTGTGTGTGTGTGTGTGTGTGTGTGTGTGTGTGTGTGTGTGTGTGTGTGTGTGTGTGTCTTCCTCATCCCTCAGGCCTGATATCCCCCACCCTTGCCCCCACCGCTGCCCCAGCCCTGGCCCCAGCCCTGGCTCCAGCCCTGGCTCCGGCTCCAGTGCAGAACAACCTATTGGAGACGGGTTTTGATTCTCTGGGGTCTCTGTCATCCCCGACACCACCAGTACCTGCTGCAAGAACATCAGCAGAACTTGTATCCAGCACACCAGTGCCCTCTGGTGGCTTTGATGCTTCAAGTAAGGCACTCCCATGCTTTGCCCTTCCTGTCTTGTGCACTCATCTAATTACAACCCATTTTTATCAACAATATGACTTAATTTTGTGAGCTTTATTAAAACGGAGGTAATCTAGCAGACCCACTTACCTTTTTCTGCTGACAGCCTGACTTCTGCATGAATGAGGCACTGAAATGCTTGGCTCTCACCGGCCTCCTGATGTAAAACAGTTTCTGCTGACTGCTTTTCTCTTCTGGTGCACTTTTGAAAATGCTGTGCTTTCCTTTCCCTTACATTTCTTTCTTTCTTTCTTTCTTTCTTTCTGCTGTACACTTTATCTCTTCTGCTCTTGCTTTGCCACTGTAACCCCCTCTCCTCATCCACGCCCCTTTCACTCTGCTGGGTCATTGCTTGCTTCTTCTAATCTGTAAATGGTGAGTTCGACTCTGCAGCGTGAGGCAGCATGTGCAGATAGAATGCCTCTCACCCCAACTTTTCAACTTTGCATGCTGCAAAATCACCCATGTCTGCTGCATGAGACAAAGTCACATTTTTATATATCTGTTATTTTTTTTTCAAAGATAAGCTTGCATGTCATCAAAGCCTAATGCAACATGGTTTAATATGCATTTTTGTTGAAACTATTCAGTAAGCAGTTTAACATTTGCCTTGAAACAGTCAAATCCTTGAAATAAAAAGAAAATAATTGATAGTTTATAAAGAAGTATGCATACCTGTGAGCTACCTCTGCACTGCAATATGTAGCGCGTGAGTTTGGTTTTCCTCACTCCTGCTGCTGTAACGCTAGAACAACAACAACTACTACTACTACTACCAGTACTACAATTACTACTACTACTACTAATAATAATAATAATAATAATGTAAGAATCCATTTTTAACTGAATTTTTTATTTTTAATATTAATATAACAACTTTAATCCTATTAGGACTTTTTTGTTATGTTTGTTATATGTCTGATGATGGTCTTCACAGGGTCAATGTGAGTACCTGTAACATCTTCATTGTTTTATCTAAAAATTGGGTTTAAATGTAGAAACATAAACTTTACACTGTTCTGGCTTTTATGACACTGGATCTTATTTCCCTGTTTTCCATTTTTCTTACTACCTAAACTTGAGCTGCAACTGGTTTCATGAGCGTCTTTTATTTAGTTTTATTTATTTCAGTGTATGGTTTGTAGGTGCCAGTTGATGCTCCTCACCATTACTGCCTGCTCTCACATTTGCTGGCTGCCTGCATTAGCCAGACTATACCATCTCAAGTTTACACTCAGTTATCTGATGTCCCACAATCCTCTTTTCTTTTCTCGACAAGTGTTGGGTGGACTAGGTGACTTGTTGATGCCTGCTGTAACGCCTCAGAGCACCGGTGGCAGTACATCCGGGAGCACAGGAGGGAGCATGGGAACGCCCATCGCAGCTGGCGGGACATCAGCCATTCCCCCCGCCACCCCACCCCCAACTAAAACCATTGGAGGAGATCTGGACTCATCTCTAGCCAACCTAGTTGGAGGTAGGCTACAGACTCTCTCGCTGCACAGATTTCTAAGTTTAGAACTACATCCACCCAAAGTTAATCTAACTTTCTCTCATCTGTTGCAGACCTTGGGATGAAAAAAAAGTGAGTGTGTTATTAAAACAGTGAAAGTTGTGTGACGTTTTCACGTAGCTCACAATGTGTGTGTGTGTGTGTGTGTGTGTGTGTGTGTGTGTGTGTGTGTGTGTGTGTGTGTGTGTGTGTGTGTGTGTGTGTGTGTGTGTGTGTGTGTGTGTGTGTGTGTGTGTGTGTGTGTCAACCTGGCGAGCAAGAAAAATGATCCCAACACTAAAGATAACAAAGCTATGAAGCCACTTTCCCTAGGAAATTTTCTGCAAAAAGTCCTTCTCACATATAGTAATTTCAGCAGTTTGATCCATTACAGTTTCAGTACCTTCCAAAATGAGCCGTGCCAGGCCTCTTTCACTTTAAGACTACAAGTTGGAGTTTTTATAGAGGCAGTAGAGACCCACATGGCAGCACAAAAGGCTGCATAGTTTTGCACAAAATGTCCCCTTTATCTTGCTTTTTAACTGTTTCTTTCACTTACTGTTTATGTGGTTGCCCTTAGGGATTAAAGAGTCTGTTTTAAATATGCTTTAAAACAAAAAAAAATCTCCTTTTCAGATTTCTCACTAACTTTGGCACAGGCACACAGCAAAATAAATAAATAAATGCTTTACTTGAAAACTTCCATAGGCTTCATACAAATGTGGAGTGTGTGTTTAGTACACTTTAATAAAGTTTTATTCTAAGTGAGGAAAATGTTTCCTGTTTTGGATGTCTTTCAGGGACCCAATGAGTGAGAAGAGGCTGACAGGAGGAGCTAACTGGACCCCACAGGTTGCTCCCACAAGCTGGGGCACTCCTGGAGCCCCCATGGTGAGAGCAAAAATGGAAAGCTTCAAAGCTGTGTGCTGCTCATGCCTTAGAAAATGCCATAGCCCCAGCTAGCGGACCCACTCACACAGACACAGCCTCTGCTTGAACACAGCTTTATTTGGGGGCAAAGTGGCATAGGAGTTAAGTGCTCGCCATGTAATTGGAAAGTTGCAGGTTCAAGCCCTGCTCACACTTTCGCTGTTGTTGTGTCCTTGGGCAAGATACTTAACCCACCTTGCCTGCTGGTGGTGTTCAGAGGGTGGTGCCCGCAGACTCACCTCTGTCAGTGTGCCTCAGGGCAGCTGTGGCTACAATGTAGCTCACACAGCTCCTCCATTCTGCTTCCAGTCCCTCTTCCACCTGCGGCACCGTCCTTTATAATCAGCCAGTGGCTGACTGCTGATTGCCGCCAAGTGGGACCCACTCGTGTGCACTGGCACATTCCTCCACCGCTTGTTCCAGGCCAGGATCACCTCCGGTCTGGCCAACTCCCCCTCCTCCAGTGGAGGGAAAGGAGCCACGTCTGATCTTCTGGGCTCCCTGCGTCAGTCGGTTCCAGCTGTCCGCCTCCACAACATCCCCACCCTCATGGTCCATCTCATCGCACTTCTATGCTGTGGCTCCCTGTCCTGGGCCGTCGTTCCTTGTCCCTGGCCAAGGACTGGTTGCGCCAACATCCCATCAGCCCTGTCCGCTCCAATGGGGGGGGGGGGGGGGTCACAGGCGGCGCGGTAATCAGCCTTCTCAGCATTGGTCCAGTGCATCCTACTGTGCCGCTTGGGGTTCACAGGCGGCACAGGAATCAGCTGTCACAGCATCATTCCCATAAATCCTATGGTGTCGCTGGGGGGGGGGGGGGGAGGTTGCAGGCAGCGCGGTGCAGAAATCGACCTTCCCCGGGAGTTCCTCTGCGCCACTGCCACATGCCTTCCGGTTGGTGACCCTCCTCCAGTCTAGTCCTCTAGCTGCTGCAGAATTACTATCTGCCACTCTGGCCATCGCTGCAGTGCCTCCATCCAATGGCTGCAGCGCGCCACTGACTCGCGGTTCTACCGGACCATCTCAGCCAGCATCCAGTCCAGCACAAATGCTCTATGATCTGGCTGTATGCTGCCGTGATGTGGGTCGGGCCCCACGTTGGGCGCCAAATGTAGCATGTCGGGGACGTAACATAAATGGGGGCTCGTCCGGGAATTGAACCTGGGACCTCTCGCAAGACATGAGATGGTAAAATGTGAAGGATGGGGGTAACATAAGAACTGGCGGAGGAGTTTAAAATGGGTTTATTTGTACAAAAAGGTATTAAAAACACAAGCAAACAGATGGCGAGCATTATTAATATAATGCTAAACAAAAATACTCTCAAAAAGGTTAACATTAAAAGAGCAGTTACCAACATTAAAAACACCTGGTTAAAACTTATGTTAAAAGTTTTACCGGAACAGAAGGTGTTTTAAAACGAAGTCAATAAAATTGCAACAAACGAAGTTAACCTTAAAAACCAACAAACACAGTCAACACTGGGTGACATGCACAAAAGATCCATGTGGATCACTCAGTTAAAACTCTTCTACTCAAAGGGGTTGAAAACAAAATGAGGCCTGGAGAACAGCAGAAACCCTGCACCGCTGCCTCCCAGACTGCTGAAGGCACAGCCTTTTTATCCAGGTGTGGGTCATCAGAAGGATTCAGATCAGCTGTGCTCCTCAGCAGCCTGGAAGAGAGGAGGAGGAGGGGCTGTGTCCAGTCAATCACCAGAGCTGGGTGATCCTGGCTGCTTTTTCCCCTCTTCAGACTGGCAGCCGTGACATTAGGTAATAATTAAGAATTGAAGATCTTCCAGTAAATTGAGAGCTTGGCTTTGCTCTTTCTCCACAACAGACTAGTGTTTGCACCCGTCCATCAATCTCTCTCTCCCTCATTCCATCTCTAGTGACCAAAACCTCAAGATACTTAATTTCCACCCTTGAATTGGGACCTCTGCCCTGACCTGGAATTGGCAATACACCCTTTTGCAGTCAAGAACCATGGCCACAGATTTGGAGGGGCTAATCCTCATCCCAGCTGCTTCACACTCAGCTGCGAGCTAAGACCACATCATCACCAAAAAGTAGAGAGAAGATCCTCCTGCTACCAAACTTGGTGCCCTTACCCCGCACCCTCATCCAGAAATGCCATTCATAAAGACAATGAACAGAACAAGTAATGAATGGCAGCCCTATTAGAGTTCAGTCCCCACAGGTAACAGGTCCAACTTATTGCCGGCAAAGTGGACATGACTCACACTCTTATTTGTACAAGGACCGAATGGCTTTTACCATAGGGCCCTCCACTCCACACGTTTTGAGTGCCAACCTACTTGGTGTCCCTGGGGACACCGTCTTAGCCTTCTCCTGATCCACAAAACACCCGTGGACATGTTAGGCAAGCTCCCACGCCACTTCCAGCGCCCTAGCAAGGGTAAAGAGCAGCTCCACTGTTCTATGTCCTGGATGTAAACCCACCTGCTCCTCCTCAATCAGAGATTCTCATTTCATCCTGGTCCTTCACCCCATCATCTTGGAGTAGACCAGGGAGGCTGAAACATGCGATCTTACTATATTTGAAACACACCTTCTGGTACTCCTTTGTAAAAATGTGAACCACCACCCTAGTCATGCACTCCACCGGCACTGCCCCCGATATCCACACATTGCTGCAGAGACGGGTCCCTACCACAGCCATAGCCTTGAGGTACCCAGGGTGAATCTTGTCAACCCCTAGAGCTCTGCCACTGCGTAGATTCTGGACCACCTCAGTGACTTCTGCTCCAGAGAGAGAATATTGTTTTAGTAAATATATGTTTTCGTAAAGTCAAGGCATGAGATCACAATTTTAATTTAACAATGACGCAACAAGGATTTTGTCCACCCTTCATTGTTTAAACTCCTTCTGGATCTAAGCGTTTCACTTGTGACAGAGTTGTTAATGTGGATCCTTGTCTTCAGGCTGCCACTGCTCCAGGAGCTCCAGGATCAGCTCCACCTGCTGCAGCTATGGTACCAGCGCAGCCTGGCTTCGGCATGGTGAGCACATCTGTTTGGTTAAAGAGCATTTATAAACAAAGACAGTAATTACAAACCACTAAAATATCATTCTGACTTAGATCTACCTGTGTTGAATGAAGTTTTAAATCTGAAATTTTTTATTGAATAACTCCTTTAATAAATACAGAGGAGTGGAGGGGGGTTCATACTATTCCGTCCCAATCTAATGAGATTTTCTGATCTTCTCAGTCCCCTGCAGGAGGACCTGGGGCCCCAATGATCCCCCCTATGATGGGGCAGCCTTTGATGAGCCAGTCCATGATAAGACCTCCATTTACAGGCGTGACTGGAGCTGCACCTGGAGCACCGGTAACTCAAAACACATACTGTAACATGCTCACACACTGGTGATTACAGGGGCTTGAACAGAATGGTTGCTGCCACTGCCATCCCAGGTTAACATTTCTCTACATTTTGTTTAAATTTGAAAGTCCATCATCTCCTCTCTGCTCCCTTACTGGTTTTATCTGCTAAGGAAAATGTCACAATGAGCAGGTTTCAAGCCCTTGCAGACCCCACATTGATAGTCTCAACCCACTTCAGACTGTGTGCGTGCATGGGTGTGTGTTCAGTCACGCCACTCAACAATGGAAGGAAAAGAACTGTGTGGCTTAATAACTGAGACATTTTATAGAATCGAACAGATTAGACTATCATTCCCATGGAGGGGAAATTCACTTAGGGTACAGAAGTGCTACAACAGCACATACACTTAGAGAAAAAGGAAGACAAAAGATAATAACAACTTCTGTCTGTTCATTCTGTGTATTTGTCAACTTGCATTGCCATAGTAATTAGCTGAAACGTTAGCGATGCATGATAATTACAAAGTTACACACAAAAGTAGTGAGATAATAACCTTCAACCACAAAAAACTACAAATAAAAAGTAAACTTGGGTTTCCAGAACTATACAACAGAGGTGTGGACTCGAGTCACATGACTTGGACTTTGGTCAGGCTCGAGTCATTATTTTAACGCCTTCTGACTTGACTTGATAAAATCAATAAAGACTTATGACTTGACTCTGACTGGAATGCCAATGACTTGCGACTTGAATCGACTTACATCTGTTGACTTGATGATGACTTGAGCATATTTGATATTTTAACACAAAAGTGGCACGACATGGACAAAATTCATAAATCATTCTTTGTTCTGGGTTTGATCTTGAACTGCTGAATTCAGCAGCACTTTGTTTATAATCAGTTTCAGTTGCACTTTCTGCTTGTTTGAGCAAATAAATGAAGCTTTAAGAAGCTTTATTTCTGGAATGTATTTATTATCATTGTCATTAAACTGAAGTTGGACAGATGACTTGAATATGACTTGACTTGGACTTCCACATTATTAAGTTTGGACTCGGCTTGGACTTGGTTGTCTTTGACTTGGACTTGATTCAAGACTTGACTAGATAGTCTTGTGACTTACTTGTGACTTGCAAAGCAGTGACTTGGTCACACCTCTGTTATTACAGCATAAGGGACATAGGCGTATTAATGTAAAGCCGGTAATGAACACATACTGAATGCTGCATAGATGTTATTGTGTACCAGGATAATGCCAGCACCAGTTAAACTGAGGAGTTATACGCTCTTACTGCAGAGGGGATGAATGACCTACGGCAGCGTGCTGTTTTACATCTGGGATGTCTCAGTCTGCCTCTGAAGGAGCTGTCCGTGGCTTCCACAGTGGAATGCAGTGTAGGTGGGAGGGTTTTCCAAGATGGAAGTCATCTTCCCCAGCACCCTCCTTTTACACATCTCCTTAACTGAAACTAGTTGGCACCCAGAACCAAGCTGGCTTTTTTAACTAGATTGTTCAGTCTCTTTCTGCCTCAGTCGGAGCTGCCTGAGCCCTTACAGGGTTATTCAGAAAGTCTTTCTTTGGTACCAGTACTTACTGAATATTTTTGATGAGAGAGGTATTGACTTTTTGCACCTGTCACCAGATCATAAGGGTCCACCATATTGGATGGCAAATGCATAGTAAACAGCGGGCATGGGTAAGCCCAGTTCAGTTATTGTACACACCTAGGTGGGGCAACAGTGAATTACAGGAGTGTTGAACGGAGGGAAAGGTAGTGCCTAAGGTTTTTATTTTTTTGCCAGTTTAACCTGGTTTCTTCTGGTTCAAGCCCAGTTCCCTTGTGGGAAGAGTTAGCACACCTAGGTTGGTAGAGAGCAGTATTTACAAAAGTTAAATGTTAGCTAGCTTATGAACGTTAGCATACGTTCTCCTTGCTGCCACTCACCTATGTAAACAAGTTGCCAACTTTGCCAGATTTCATCCCGCTGGATTTATAAAATTGTGTCAGCAACAGCATTTTACTTTGCACTGGAGCGGATTAAAAACAAACTAAAAAATCCGGATCCATACCAGATTTTGTCGCTGGTGGGGTCACCAGGTTCAACTACTACTCACACCGGGGTGAGACAACACTCATCATGCTAAATAAATCATTTTAATTTTCACACAAGTAATCCTACATTGAAACAATATTATTATAATAAATAATTATCACTATAATAAAAGTTCAGTAGATGACAGCAATGCACATCCTCCATGGTGAAAAATAGAATTATCAATATATAAACATCACATTTGTCACTTCCGGTCCATCACAGTCAGTCCCTGTCTTCCTCATGAAATATACGAACATTAATTTTACCCATTAAACCATGTTCACTGCAAATCTGAAAATACTTTGACGGCTATTATCCATGCAGTTAATTCCTGTTTTCAGTCTCCATCAAAGTTATTTAGAAAAAGACAAGTTGGGTCTTGTCTGTGAGTGTAGTCAACCGCACAACAGACTAGTACATCTTTACTGTGAAATCAACTAAATAAAAGCAATAAAAAGTAACAAACTGGCTTGTTTTGACTAGCTTGAATGAAGTGTCAACCTGTGTAAACAGTCGTTCTACCGTCCATAATGGCTAAGGGGGTCATGAACAGCTTGACGTCACGTGTGATGAGTCAATATCGTTTCGGTACCCATCCCTACTTCTGACTGAGCCAGGACATTTTGTGTCATTTATTTTACACATCCAGGATTTTTTCCCAAGTTGGGTTAGGTGGGGAAGCGTATGGCTTGCAGAAGACTTGAGCTAATGCAGCGACACATTGGTGCATTTGGTAATTTTTGGGGGGTATTTTGTGTTCTTTTTGAATTATTTATGGCTATGTTCATCTGATTCTAGCTCTTAAATGACAACACATCCTTTGCTGTAAAAAATACTTTTGAGCACAAATGTTAGTTTCTGGTTTTATGAAAGATGTGTTTTTCTGGTTCTTACAGATTTCTGCAGGATCTGCAGGCCAGAGCCCCAAGAAGCCCAAGGACCCTCTGGCAGACCTAAACCTCAAAGACTTCTTATAATGGCCCAGGTCAGTGTGAAGACTTAGATCCCAGTTTCATCTGTATCCACTCATTTGTTATGTTAGAGCCCTTCAACGTGTCTTTGGTCATAAAATTAGAATATCATGGCACAGTTGATTTATTTCAGTAATGCCATTCAAAAAGGGAAACTTGTGTGTTAGAGTCATTCATCACAGACTGATATATTTCTAATGTTTATTTATTTTGATTTGTATTATTATAACTATTATATTATATTATATCGTATCGTATCGTATCGTATTGTATTGTATCATATATCATATCATATCATATCATATCATTATGATATCATATCATATTATATTATATTATTTGTATTATACAGAAAAGGTTTTTCTTTACCTTACTCACATTTCGTTTGCGACTGCAAACATCTTCAGAGCTGACGCTGATGGTGGCGTCACTTCCTACTCTGTTTATCCGCGGGCAGCAGAGGACGTTGTCGCCCTCTGCTGCCCGCTCTCCCCTCTTCGATGATGCAGTCCCATCTGCGATCCAATGAGGAAACTCCATCGTCTCTCTTCACGGTCCCGCATCCACGGTGCCCCGGTGACCCACGTCCGGGCGAGGGAACACGGTTTCCATTTATATAATTCATCATAAGAGGTCTTCGGGCTGCTGTTTGTCTGATCCCTCACCTAGGACCTGTTTGCCATGGGTGACCCTACCAGAGGCAGAAAGCCTCAGACAACTTAGCTCCTAGGATCATTGAGACACTCAATCCCCTCCACCATGGTAAGGTGGCAGCCCAGGGAGAGGGCTGCCACCTTACCATGGTGGAGTCGTTTACAAAATCCCATGCAAACTCTGCAATAAAACATACATATAGGAGAAACCGGACGCCAACTCAACACACGAACAATAGAACATAGAAAGGAGTGCGAGAAAGAAACAAGTCGAAGACACACAAGAGCAGCAAAAGAAGAAGCAGAAAGCACAATAAAGAAATCTGCCGTAACAGATCACTGCACAAGAGAAAACCATATAATGGACTGGGACAACAGAAGGATCATAAACACCGAACAACAGAAATACAAAAGATGGATAAAGGAAGCTATAGAGATAAGGAGACGTGGATGTGGGACTATGAACAGAGACGATGGAGTCTACTCATTGGATCGCACATGGGACTGCATCATCGGAGAGGGGAGAGCGGGCAGCAGAGGGCGACAACGTCCTCTGCTGCCCGCGGATAAATGGAGTAGGAAGTGACGCCACCATCAGCGTCAGCTCTGAAGATGTTTGCAGTCGCAAACGAAATGTCAGCAAGGTAAAGAAAAACCTTTTCTGTGTTTAAAAAGAAACAACAATGGAATTAGGAGACAAATACAGCAAGAACGTACTAAAGATATATTATATTATATTATATTATATTATATTATATTATATTACATTATATTACATTATATTACATTATATTACATTATATTATATTTATTATATTATGTTACTATTATTAACTAATGAAAATCGCAAATTTAGTATCTCAGAATATTAGAGTATTAATTAAGACCATTGCACTAAATGGAATTTTAGAAATGTTGGCCATCTTAAGTGTGAACATGAACATATTTAAGTGGGGCTCCTTTGGCTGGGATTATTTGCTGCAGCAATGTGGCGTGGCCTGGAGTTGATCAATCTGTGGCACTGCTCAGGTGTTAAGAGAGCCCATGTTGCTTTGATAGTGGCCTTCATCTCTTCTGAAGTGTTGGGTCTGGCACATCTCCATAAAGTTGGCCAGCAACTTCCTGGTAGACGATTGCGCTGACCTTGGAGCTCAGAAAACACAATGGACCAACCCCAGAAGATGACATGGCACCCCAAACCATCACTGACTGTGGAAACTTTACACTGGATCTCAAGCAAAGTGGATTCTGTGCCTCTCCTCTCCTCCAGACTCTGGGACCTTGATTTCCAAAGGAAATGCTAAATTTACTTTCATCAGAGATCACAACTATGGACCACTCAGCAGCAGTCCAGTCCTTTTTGTCTTTTGCCCAGGTGAGATGCTTATGAGGCTGTCTGTTGTTCATAAGTGGCTTGACACAAGGACTGCAAACTGAAACTCATGTCATGCATACGTCTGTGTGTGTGGTGGTTCTTGTAGCACTGACTCCAGCTGCAGTCCACTCTTTGTGAATCTTCTCTATGGTGCAGTTATCTCTATAGCTTGTTCCCCTTTTTCTACCACATCTTGTCCTTGCCTTTGCCCCTTTATTAATGTGTAGCCTAAAGAACTAGACTGAGACCATTTAAAGGCTTTTGCAGGTGTTTTGAGTTGATTAGCTGATTAGAGTGTGGCACGAGTGTGGCACTCATCGAGAGGAGCCATTTGAGGTGGCTCGGGCATCTGGTCAGGATACCTCCTGGATGCTTCCCTGGTGAGGTTTTCCAGGCACGTCCAACCAGTAGGAGGCCTAAAGGGAGACCCAGGACATGCTGGAGGGACTATGTCTCTCACCTGGCCAGAGAATGCCTTGGGATTCCCCTGGAACAACTGGCCCAAGTGGTTGGAGAGAGGGAAGTCTGGGCCTCTCGACTTAGGCTACTGCCCCCACAACCCGACTCCGGATAAGCAGATGAAAATGGATGGATGGATGGATGGATGGATGGATGGAGTCTGGCACCAGGGGTTTTCATTGTTGAACGTTTTTACAAGATTCTAACATTCTGAGATACTGAATTTGGGATTTTCATTAGTTGTCAGTTATAATCATCAAAATGAAA
Source organism: Nothobranchius furzeri (assembly GCF_043380555.1). Taxonomy (NCBI): domain Eukaryota; kingdom Metazoa; phylum Chordata; class Actinopteri; order Cyprinodontiformes; family Nothobranchiidae; genus Nothobranchius; species Nothobranchius furzeri. Next base: position 52,424,217 of record NC_091745.1, read on the forward strand.
TAAACATTTGAAATTTATCAGTCTGTGTGTAATGAAGGAATCTAATATACAAGTTTCAATTTTTGAATGGAATTACTGAAATAAATGTCACTTTATGACCAGAACCTGGACGTTATTTGCCTGTTTGCATTAGACCGGTTTTCTGTTGTGTAAACATTTATGTTAACACATGTCCTGTCCCCAGCTGCTTACCTCTCTGGAACAGTGCCCACTCCAACTCCTGCCTGGTGTCTGTGAACATCTCAGAATACCAGCGATGTCCAGCTGATCTGCTCTCTGCCACCGCCGCCCCCTCTACTTCCTTTGTGATGTTGTAGCACAAACTGTGAAAGTGAATCGTAGTGGATTATCTACAAATATATGAGGAAAAACAAGTCCATGCCTGTGCTTATGTGGCCGTACTAATCTTTTTGTCTTAACAAAATCTCAGAAAACTCAACAAAAAACAGAAGTCCAGAAATGTACGAATCGGAAAGTGGAGGACTAAGTGTTTAGACTGGTTTTTAGAGATGATTGATTGATGTTCTTTGGTGTCTTACGCTCCACCCCTTCCCCATCATTGTCTCCACCTCCTTTTGATAGGGGAGGGGTTCCTGTTGTCCTTTTTTTGATCAGCTGAGAGTGGTAAACAAATCCCCAGTAGATAATGCTTTGGTGGGGGAGAACTGCACGGTGTTTACAGAAAGATCCTCTTTATTGTAAATAGATTTCTCTGGCGAGGATTACGTCTTTGCTCTGTACGTCTGTTGAACTGTTGAAACTGTAAGAAGATGTGTGAGTATCTTTCTGTTTGCCGTCATCTCTTTAAAGTATCTGAGATCATAAGGATTAAAAATGTGTATATGTAGAAACAACCCCTGTGGGCTTCTCTGAGCCATAAAAGACCAACAAGTGATCCTTCCTGTCATTTTTTTTATTGTGTGTTATTTTTCTGTTATTGTTTTGGTTCTGTGAAATGTAAACCATCATCCAGACTGCTGTGGATGTTTGCAGGCTTTGTATTTAAACAACACATGAAAACTCATTCACTAAATGTTTTAATTACCCTTCCTAGGGGCAAATTGGAACTTTCTTTCCGTACAAATTCAAAACTGTCTACTTGATTGTCAGCAAAGTAATTCTGTTTAGTATTTATTTCAGGCAGGTCACAAGAGCAAACCTTAACTCATTCAGCATTTTAAACATTCAAGTATAACCCCAAAACAAACCCAACATCTAGCTGATTAACCAACATGCTGATCCTGGGAGGAGTGGAAAGAGAGGAGATTTTTCTTCTCAGTAAACAAGTCTCACAAAAACAGTTTCCCAGTATAACAAAACACACACACCTCCTTTATCCATCTAGATTCAGCCCCACACAAACAGTCTTTGGCCTCCAGTTCAAAGTCATTATAGGAAGTGAAACTGTTATTTAAAACGGGACAAGTCTTCAAAACGCCATTTTAAAGTAAGCAGTCCTTCACATGGCAACAGAGGCAGCATCGTTTTGTAGTTGCAAAGTAACATCAGCTACCGTGGCTGCTGATATGTGCTTGCTGAGGGAGATTACGTTCTACACCAAACAAAAGCTACCAAATAACAAAAGGAGGCTGTTGAAGATACTGGAGACCCCACCCCCAACATTACAGAAAGAACCAGGACTCTTGGTGCAACCAGGCAAAATCCAGCAGTAGAGCTATGAGGTGACTTGACTTTCAGAACTGTCATAAATGCTACTGCACACCTTTTCTGCAGAAAGGGAAACCATAAATACCAACGATTTGGTCACATTAATCAAAAGTCAGGTTTATTCAGTCTCACAGCCCAGCAATAGATTTTTCTTGTCCGGTTGTCTAATTCTGTGTTGCCACATCCAGGAGATGTGTGGAGAACGCCACTGGGATTTACTACTGAACCGTCAGAGATCATCAGATGCACCTCTTGTGTTTTCCTGCTGATCTTCAGTGGAATCAAAGTGTTCTGAGTGTTAACATGCATTTGGACCTTTGTGCTGTAAACTTTTCTGTGTGTGTGTGTGTGTGTGTGTGTGTGTGTGTGTGTGTGTGTGTGTGTGTGTGTGTGTGTGTGTGTGTGTGTGTGTGTGTGTGTGTGTGTGTGTGTGTGTGTGTGTGTGTGTGTGTGTGTGTGTTCTCTGTCATGTTTGTGGATTGGTTGTGACAGTAAATAATGGGAGATTATTGCTTTTTTCATGACTGAAAATTGCAAATTGTTGTATATTTATTTTCTTTACAGTAGCCACTCCCAGTGCATGTTAAACCCCTTGAGATGCAATAAATTGGATGACGGATTAATCTGCTTTTTCATGTTTTCCTTTATTGTTATTTTAGAATACATACATTGATTATGTCTCAATTAGCACACAGGGTATTTGATTATGAACTGGACAGTAAATATATGTGAACAATGAATTTATAAAATATTTTCTTTTATTTGATGCAATATGCTAACTTTATTTAATTATACAGAAACAAGACTTTATTACTAATTCTGTAAAACAACAGTTAAAATAGTATATGTTCAGTTTTCTCACCGTTTGCTGCTTGAAATTTTGTGCCAAACATCAAATAGCGTTTCTTTCTACCCTAATTATGTTGGCTTTCAGTAAAGCTTTATCTTCAAAAAATTACACTTTTTAACTTAATCGCTGATACATCTGACCTAACTTTGTTCTCTAGCTTTTTTTTTACAACCCAGTCAAAACACAAGGTGTTTGGACTTATTCTTACTCTAGAGCTGACTTTGAGGTAACTATCTGCATTTTTGAGGGTCTGAAAGGTACATCATGATGCTAATTAGGAAAAAGTACACGTGTACTATTAATCATTCTAAATGTTGTGTAATGTCTGTTTGAGGGGAAGTTTTTTTGTTACATATTTCTTTTTAAGAAATGTTTGGATAACCAAACTTTTGTGGACAGAAACAAAGAACCGTCAGCTCTAATTCTTCACACCACAGTTTCAACAAAAAGTCAGTAACCTTGCGCAGATGTTCTGGTCCATACGGACATGGCAGCACCAGCTCCATTCATGATGAGACTCTTCTGTTCCACTGCATCCCAAAGGTCCTGGACTGGACTCAGATCTGGTGACTGTGGCAGTCACTGGAAACCAGTTAGAGATGATCTGAGCTTTGTGACATGGTGCTTTATTTTGCTGGAAGTAGCCATCAGAAGATGGTCCATGTGGTCATAAAGGGGTGGACATGGTCAGCGACAATAGGCTGTGGTGTTTAAACCAGGCTCAGGTGGTGCCAGGTGGTCCAAAGTAGGACAATAATATCTCCTCACACCATCATCTCTCACCAGCAGCTTGTCTGAAGCATTGATGCAAGGCAGGATGGATCTATACTTTCATGTTGGTCTCAAAGAATTCTGACCCAAATGTTGTAGCTGAGATCCATACTCATCAGAGCAGGAAAGCTTTTCCAGTCTCTACTGGTGACCCTGTGTGAATTGTATCCTCAGTTTCCCACTCTTGGCTGACAGGAGAGACACCTGGTGTGGTCTTCTGCTGCTGGAGTCCATCTGCTTCAAGGTTCATCATGATGTGGTTCAGAGATGCCCTTCTACAGACCTTGGTAGGAAACAGTGGTTGTTAGATCTGCTGCTCTGTCATCTAGAGCCAGTCTGCTCTGACATCAAAGACATTTTCTTCCACACACCTGCTGCACACTGGAGATTCCCAGGAAACCATGAAGATGGTTGTGGGTGAGAATCCCAGATCAGCATTCTCTGAAATATAACCATTCAGCAATGGTTCTTCTCCCTCCTGTTGTTGGTTTGAATTTCAGAAAGTCTTGTTCCCCACATTTAGTTGATCACCAGCTACAAACCAATACATTATTTGGTGGATGGTCAGTAATCAACAGTCTAGAGTTGTTTTCTTTTTAATTAAAATAACAAGATATGCCAAAAGTTGTTTCATTCTGATTTTAACTCGTTATAAACAATGTTGTAGTTTTAAAAATCTCATTTACACTTTTAAAAACAGGGAAATATAAAGAGCTCAGGTACATAACTAAATGGTTCAGTCCCATTGCTCCAAAGCCTCACATTAAATCCTAAGGTACAGTTTCAAGCCATCAAAATATTTTCTAAGAAATCTTCGAAAAAGAAGAAAAAAGACTTTACAGTCTCATAAATTAGCACCATGGTTTTCAGGGGATGGTTATGTGCACAGCAATGAAACCACATTTCACTGTGTTGCAAACAGAAAGTAGGACAAATCAAATCAGACAACAACAAACTTCACTCTGCAGCCTCTAAGGACCCCTTTCTCTCTCTAGATAGAACATTTGACTTGATAAAGTAAAGCAACTAATAAAAAGTTCTAGATATACAAAAATCATAAAACCACCTAGTCTTGTAATTTGTTTGTACACAGATCAAAATGCAAATCTCATGTCAATCATTTAATGCCTAGTAGGTATAAAAAAGTAGCAACATTTAAAGCTAAAGTCCATCCAGCGCAGTCCTTTATAGTTAGAGGATTTTTATTAGATGGGTTTAGGTCTAGTAGGCCTGGATGACCCTCTGTGTGCTCAGACTTTAGAGCAAAACTTTTAAGATGGGGGTCCAATGATCAAGTTATCATAGATATTTATTTTAAATTTAAACTTGCAAAAGTTATTTTATCATTCAGTTTTTATTTGCACTGCCCAAACGTAGGCGTCATAATAATAAAACCTGACATGAAATGTTAAAAGTGTGGATCAACATCAACATCCTGCTGGAGAGAAAAGATTCAACTGTTAGAGAAATGCAACAAGGGCCCAAATGGCCCCGGGTCTCTCGTTAGATGCCTGCAGCCTGATCTCTTCGGACAGCTGTGATGCAAATGAAACAGCTCCCTAAGGCCATCTGATTAGGGACGCATAGGCCCCTCACACATCCAGCTCTGGGTCGCCCTGTAGGGGGCAGGCTGCTTCTAATGAACTTATAATTTAAAGCACAAGGTGCACTTTGACCTTTGACCCACTCTGGATGGCTTCCTAAAATCATCGTAAACATTGTTTTCATACAATTCAATTTACCCCTAAAAAGAAACAGAGGTCAACATGAACATGCAGAATGGAAAAATCCTTTATAGATATTTATTTTCTCAGAACTTTTCTCAAACAAATAAATTATAAAAAAGTTTTCTTGACATAGTAACGAGTTGGAGTTAGGTTTGCTTGGTCACGTGCGAGTTTATGTTGATCAGTGTTGCTGAGTCATATGAAGAGAACAGGAGGGAGAGGTCCGAGGAGATGAAAGGCGTGTCATCTCAGGCTGCCCGACACTCACTCGTGTCCCCGTGGACCCAGTAGCAGATCTGAGCATATTTGAGGGGCGTTATCCTCACAGCTACATTGTAATCCTGCTGCTCCCCGTTCCTATTAACATCCACCCACTGGTGACCAGAGAAAACGCCAATAATCTTTCTTTTCCACTTCTTCTTGCCTGGCTCTTTGAGGCAGATGTAAACTCCAGAGCCGCTGGAGCCGGGTTTGGCATCGCAGTACTGATAGAACAAGTCACTGGATTCTTCAGACACGGAGCAGAACCGGTACACCAGGTTACCCGGTCGGTCATCATCAAAGCCGGAGAAGTGGATCCTCCCAGCAGGAAGCTCCTTCACTGAGGGAATGATACCCAGGTCCATGAACTTCACTTTTGGGGCTTTCTTTAGCTCCAGAACAGCGTAGTCGTAGTCTGCAGCCAGTCCATCAGCGACACCTTTGAACCAGCCCTTAGGAACCTGGGTCTGTTTGACTTTGGTCCACTTAAATGAAGGTTTCCCAGATTCCACACTTCGACGACTCCGGCTCTTCCTGTATTTTCCTTTTCCTTTACGGTCCTTTTTCCCACCATTGTCATCCTTTTCCGGCACTTCTTCGACTGTTTTCTCTCCTTTTCTTCTTTTGCCCTTTTCTCTCCCTCCTCTTCCTTTGCCTTCTTTCCCTCGTCTGGTCTTCTCCTTCAGAATTCCAACTCGTAGCTTCTGAACTCCATCCAAATAGTCCGTCCCATCATGGATGCAGTGAGCAGCTGTCAGCACGTGTTTAGGTGTAATCAGAACTCCAGAGCATCCTGTGGAGATCTTCACAGAGGTGGAGAAGGGATATTTGGTGGAGTACTGTTTATCGGTGATGGTGAAACGGGTGTCAGTGCCGTACACCTCTCGCTTGTGGCGGGAGTTAGACGATGCGTTTTTGGACCAGACCATTTCCTCGTTGAGGCCATGGACTGAAACGGAGGTATATGTGCGTGTGCCATTCTCGTAGACCGTTTCATAGGACAGCAGCTTCTCCAAGTCGTTCAGAGTGGGTGAAGGAAGGTGGCGCTGGCACTCGATCCCACAGGTCCCACTCAGCTCATCCGGAGGGTGGGCTAAGAAGTTTGGGCTGCTGAGAGGCACGGTCCGCTTTCTCCTCAACAGTGGTACCTTCCATTGTGGCCAGGTGTACTGGTCATCGATGGTGTTGTCCGCAGCCACAGCCAGCACCATCATTTGCAGCAGGACACAAAGTGGTATGGGGCCCATGATGAAGTGGGACGTAGCTCTGAAATGAAACAGAATATGATTAGATAATTTGTTTAAGTTTAAGTATTCCTGTGTTGTGATTACACATCCGTCTGAAATACTTTTGGTTTTCCTTAGTTTTCACTGAAAACTCAGGAATACCCAAAACTTGAAGCAGTTCCATTTAGAGCCACAAGGAGGCCTCGTTGCCCTTTCATTCAAAGAGACATTTAACCGAACTCATGGCAGATCAGCTGAGTGTGAACTCACGCACCAGAGTGTGGGTGGACATGTTTTTAATCGTGCAAGTCAGTAACACTCGGGTTTAATTTTCCTTGAGCGTTAGCAGCGTTTCTCTAGAGCTGAAATTTTAGCCGTGTGGAACGGGAAGATTTTTGTTCTCGGAGTCTGGCTGGAGGCGGCGAGGAGAAGCTGAACCTGAATCCTCTGAATGAGCTGAGACATCGGCTTGGAGGTTTGCCACAATGGTTAACCTTCTCCCACTCTAATGACCATATCTGGTTTCCTCTCGCTCCACGAGACTCCTCTCTCCGGGTACACACGACATCAGAACACAGCCATGCTTCTAAGAGTTGAGTTATCCTGATAACTGTATAAATCTGGGCGTGTTTTAATAGAAACCACAGACTTTTCCCTGAACAACAGAGAAGGAGATCCAGGCTGGTAATGAAGTCACACAGGAAATTTCAAACACAGGGAGTGAACCTAAATGAAGAAGTTTGAATCCAACAGTTAATTGTATGCAGAAGCTAAATAAATAAAAGAAGTGCAGCTTTTATTTGTGCATCAAGAGGTTGAACCTTTCGGGGGAGGGGCGTATGGATTGACCCAAGAGGTCATCAGACACGCATTCCTTTATAATCAGATGCTAATGAAGTTTGAAAATGAGACATCTGCTTTGGTAGAGCTCCCAGGAGACTCAGCTGAGAAATACCTCAGTCACATCGTCACCTGTGGATCAGATGAATTCTTTACTCCTCTTTCCTTTATTGTGTTTTCATAACTCTGCTGCCATTTAACCAACTGTGACAGCAGAATGTGACATTTTGGGCTGGGGTTTACCACGCAGCAAGCAATAAAACATACCCAGTGGCCAACTTCTGACCAGAGTACAACAGACGGTGATAAAACACGTGCCCACAAGAGCTGTAAAAGAGGCCCAATAAACGAAAATACAAACGTGACCTTTAGTTTCTGTTCAGCTTCACGCTCCCACTGTCCACTGCGGAGGGGGCGAGGCTGCACTGAGTCAGCACGAAACTCGTGTGAGTGTTTCCACTGCAGTCAGCTGAAGAGGAGGATGAAGCCTTTTCATCCCTGGACCAGGAGACAAACTCACCAAACGGTGGTGCTGTTTGGTCCTGCTTTTCATGCAGCTCTCAGTGCAAGGATCCGTTATTGCTACTGCACTTATTTTATATGAAGATGGATGTAATCATTTTAAACATTATTTTTCCAGTTCTGCATAAAAATAGACTTTTTTGGCCAAAGTTCTGACAGAAGGAAGAAATTCAAACTAGTGAGAAAAAAAAAGAAACCACATTAAGTTTATTTCACTTCATTAGTTGAGTATTTACACATAACTATAAATGTACACTGACATCACCATCTGCGGATTCTCAGCCTGGCCTGAGTATATTTGGTAGTCACGCATGATGTCAAAATAAATATAAACATATCCCAAACATTTTAATTAGATAACAGAACAATCACGCTAATTGGTCGAAGACTCCTAAAATAGTCTGTGTGAACTAAAAGTCTCAGGTCAACACAGAGTGAAGAATGTTTTTATTTTAAAGTGATAACTATAAATAAATCAATAAAACTACAGACAAGCGGAGTAAAGCAACACAAAGAACGCCTGCTTCCATCAGCAGACAGCATATAGCAGGTAAGCCTACCTGCTCGCATCCGACTGATGGATTCCTCCAAATCCGAGGTGTGTTTGTTTGGTTTTCTCAGAAACACACAAATATGATCCGGGTGGAAACCACAACGTGTCACAGCATCCCAGACGTCCCGGGTCCAGCAGTGCGACGGCTGCCTCCTCCTCCTCAGAGCTCCTTCATGGAGTCTGAGAGAAAGTCGCAGCCGGGACGCTCGGCCAAGGCTGCGCTTAGAGCTGAGGAGGGACGGAGGGAGGGAGGCGGCAGAACCGAGGGGGGAGGAGGGAATATGAAAGAAACTTTGTTTCTGCTTGTGACAAAAGCTGCCCATAGAAATGGGTTTGTGGGTGGGGGTGAAATCTACTTTGTGAAGTTAGATCCATTCGGATGCAGACCAGCGCGCTGCTTTAATTCCCGTCTCAGGCTGCAGCTTCAGGGGGAGAATAAAGCTTTGAGAGGGCTTTCAGTGAGACAAGCACTGGTCTCCAGTTTCTGCCCCTTTGTGTGGCGTGTGAGCCTCAACATCTGCAGCGTGAGCCTGCTTACGAGGGCAGTGAAGTGGAACTTGGTGGATGATCTCCTCATCTACCTATAAAACAGCATGAGGCTTGATAATAACATGAGATAAGGGAATTCCTTAAATCCCGGTTTGAAACTCAAACTGGAAATAATGAAGATTGTAAGGAGCTTTTATTGTTGATGCTGTCATGGTCCGTGGTGAGCTGCCAGCCTGTAACTCTGTTTTCTCCTCTGAGCATTGTTTTCACAGGTGGGCGTGTCTGAGAGCTCCCAGTTGCAGCTGATTTCACCATCAAGGCCCAGGGGATTTAAGGAGCAGCGTGACACTTCACCACGCCGGATGATTACTCAGTTTGGGTAGCTCTAGCCTCCAATCTGATTTTTGAGATTTGTATTCTGCTCTTGTTAACCTGCCGCCTGAAATAATCCTTAATGCCCTTCCCTACTCTCCTCCAGGTTCCTCTTCATCTCCTCCAGAACAAACCCGGATATCTGCATTCCTGACCACACTGCTTCATCCCCTGTCCGCCCGCTCTCAGCCGCTCACCTGCCGTCAGCCATTCCTGCTCCTACGCTTCTGGATAAACCAATTCCCTCACCTTTGGATCTCCTCAGCTCACCCGGACCTGACAACCCTCCCTGTACATTTACCACTACCAAGAAACCGTAAGCCCAGCCTCCAGATAAGTTTCCATTATTTCCACCTCATATTCACTCTGTCTCCCTGCTCGGAATCTCCTCCTGGAATCCTGCTGCCAGTCCTGCATTTCGCCGGTTCCCGTCTCTCCCGTTGCTCCTTATTTAGTAATAAAAACCTTTTTACTTACCTTCCTGCTCTCCGTGTTGTGATTCTGCATGTCGTGGGTCAAGAAACTGCCACCCACCATGACAAATGCCAAATGTGTCACTGTTTTCTTCCTAGATTCCCACTAACCAATAGCCCTGCACACCTGGACACTCCTTTTCTCACTTCTACCAGAGAGCTCCTCTGGTTGACACAACATCTCGGAGCACTTATGAGGCCGACCGGAGACGCTTCATTTAAAAGGGAAATAACTAAAAGGGCTATGGACAAGAGGAGCAGAACACTTAAAAAAGACATGGAAGGTGTGTGTGTGTGTGTGTGTGTGTGTGTCACACACATGGTCCATGTTACTGTACATGATTTTTAAAGGGTCTGACCAGTGGCCAGTGAAAACACACTTCAGGATCTGTAAACACACAAGCACCTGGCAGTCTTCTTGTTGGACTGTAAGCTGTTGAGCATGTTTATTGATTATCTTTAATATGACACGATCATAAATGTAATAAGTGTCACTAAAGTAGTTGCTGTAGATCACTGAACATTACAAAGACCTAAAATCAGACAGCAAGCATTTTTATTTCATTTGCTCTGAGAACATGTATTTAAACAATTTCACACTTACTAAAGTAGCCTGAAATGACTGATTTTACAAAATGTAAATGAGTGTTTTATCAAACAGTGTTTAAATCTTTATCTCTAGGTTTGAACCTGTAGTGAACAAATGTGACTTCCTTGCTGATGCTTTGGCACCTCCATCGTTTAAGAAAATACTTAGATTTTTACAGTGTTGCATTAGACCAGGACGGTACAGGTTTTAGTTCTTGTTTACTGTATTCTCTGCAGTTGTATTAATATATGGTTAATTTTTATTGTTTTATTTTTTATTTTTTTAAGTTTTCCGATAGGAGCTCAAGTCACCAAAACTGAACAAACTCGTCAGAACTTTAACTTTTTGGACTTTTCACTTTTTGAAGAATCTATAACAGTTTATTAGTCTAGGTTTGTCTAACCTTTCATTTCTGTAAAACAAAACCAAATAATAAATCAGTTGCTGAATGACCCATGCACTCCCATTCGTTCTGACTAATGTGTTGAATGGATTCTCTTGCTTAGAGGAGCAGCTTATGAGCAGATAAGTGTGTAAGTAATATTGGGGCAATGGTGGCTCAGGGGTTAGAAGTTCTCCTTGTAATGGCTGAGTTGCCGGTTCAAACACAGGCTCTGTCCATGTCAGCTGATGTGTCGTTAGGCAAGACACTTCACTCTCCTTGCCTGTTGGCAGTGGCTGGAGGGACGGGTGGCACTGATTGTTTGATGCCCTGGAGCAGCTGTGGTTATCACCAATAGTGTGAGAATGAAAGTTCACTGAAGCGCTTTGTAGACTTGGAGTAAAGCCATACAAATGTGCAATATATATTTATATTTGTTAGCTATTCTATTACTGGGATTGCATGGTGATGCAGCTGATAGCATGGTTGCCTTGCAGAAAGAAGGTTGCAGGTTCAAACCCCAGCTTCAGCATGTGGAGAGTTAGAATGTTCTCTCCATGCATGTATGGGTTTTCTCCAGGTCCTTGGTCTCCTCCCACAGATCAAAAACATGAATGTCAGGTTAGCTGCTGTGAGTGTGTCAGTGGTTACTTGTGAATGTTTCATCACTGAAAATGCACAAGGGGATGTAAACAAAGATATGAGATTCTTGGACATCTGGACTGACTCTGACATGTCCAGTATCCTGCTTGATGCACCCTGACTGTATCTCGCCCAACACCACAATAAAGTGTAATCACTGGACACAGTTTTCCATTAAATGTTTGGTCAAAAGTTGACAGAAACAAAAGCAAGGTAAAGAAAAATGGATGTGCTTGTGGCCCTGTGGCTTACAGCGAGAGACGTTGATGGCTGCTAAGCGGATGCGGGGCTTTTGGGTTGGACATCACATCCTCTGTGAGGGTTCACCCTTTGCCCTCTTTTCCAAAAGATGGATTTTTATTGTTGGAAAGGAACTTGAAAGTGTTTTTAGCAGCTGTGTTTGTGGTCTTATATCAGATGTTGAACGTGCTGCAGTAAAACAAGAAATGACTGGAATCTTGCAGCAAATTTATTGAAGTTTTTTGGCTCCTCTTGCAGCCCACCAGCATCATTAAAGGCAGTCAGGCGGCACGAACCCACAGCCTCCTTCCACAAGCTTTATTTTGACAGCTGAATGCATCTTTTAGCACTGCTGTGTGCTAAACAGACCACCATTGATCTGATGCAATTATCTCTCTTCCCCACACAAACACTGATACAGTACGACAGCAAACATACCTTAGTAGCTGTATAAACAACGGTGAGACAGTTAGTTAAAGGTCTCACTCAAATCTGTGTTCAGTTTGTCACCTTTTTATTACAGTAAATATTTGGATAAATGGTTACCATGCTGGCTCTCAGAGGCCAGACTGTACAGGATGAAAGGCTGACTGAGGCTGCGTGTGCACCTTTGAATCTCAGCTGAACAGGCAGCCACAGTCTTGTTGCAGATGATGGACCTGTGAAGGCAGGCCAAGGCACCGCCACATCCTGGAGAGAAAATACATTTTCATGTTCTTACCAGGGGCGGCGTTAGGCCCGGCTACTTGGGCTGAAGCCCCGAATGTTTTATGAAAAGCCCCCGATCTAAATCGTGGTAGTAACATGCAGTACCAAAGTCCAACAGAGAGGGAGCAGCTGGCAGTAGTTTGTATACAGCCTGTCTGAACCTCCACCACTGAAGAAGAAGCCCTTCAGCAGCCGGCTTCTTCTACAGTCTCTGCCTGAAACGCATGTGTGAAGATGGACATAAGGACGTTTTTTAGACAAAAAGTACAACGACAGAACCCCAGCTTTGATGAGACTGGTGTTGACTCGGGTTTGTGAGTCTTATTTGAAAATATTTGTTGTGCTGCTGGTTTGCCTAAAGTTAGCTTACTATCAGGTAAAGTTGCTGGAGAAAGAAAGGGAATATTTACTATCATCTCACACTAAACACTAACAGGAACAATACTCTGCCCTGAATATGCTTAAAATGTAGCTTCAGATTAAAAATTATGTGGTACAAGACATATATGATGTTGACTAGTGCGTGTCACTGTCATGGTCTGCATCTGCGTCTTCCCTCATGTGTCTCCTCGTGTCCTCCATCCCTCTCTAGGTTCCCATTTTGTGTTTCATAAGCGCCCTCATGTGTCCTTTGTATGCGTCTCATTTATGTGTCTTCTGTTGTAGCCCTTTAGATCATTCTTCCCAGGTCCTGTGTTCATTCGGTCATCCCCAGCCCCTCCAGGTGTTCCTTCACGTTCTGTGTCTTTGTAGCTCCAGCCTTTTTGTCCCCAGCTCCCTCCTGGTTTTCTTCATGCCTCTTAGTCTTCCCACCTCAGTTTATATAGGTCTTTATTCCAGTGTTTGTGTGTGTGTGCGTGTCTTTCCCCAGCTCGATATGTGTGTGTGTGTGTGTGTGTGTGTGTGTGTGTGTGTGTGTGTGTGTGTCCTTTCCTCAGTCTTTAGGTTTAGTTTTGTGTTTCATAGTTTTAGGTTTATTTGCCCTCCTCTGGTTCTGTTCCCCATTTAGTTAATTGTACTCACCTGCTTTCCCTCCAGCCCTCACTCCACACACCTGCTGCCTGTTTCCCTAATTGCTCCTCCCAGTCTATATAAGCCCTGTCTCGTCTCTGTGTTGTGTCGGTCCATTGTGATGTCTTCTGTCAGTCTGCCCGTTTCCCTAGTGTTTTTGGATCTCCTGATCATTTCCTGGATTTTTGGATTTTGGCTCCCTGCCCTTTTGGATTTATGTTCGCTTGAGTTCATCCTGTAAATAAAAGGATTTTTCTTTATATATCTACTCCTGCCTCGTGTCATCCTGGGTATCTGCATTTTGGGTCCTAACCATTCTCAAATCGTGACAGTCATGTGTGCGCGTGTGCGTGTGTGTGTGTGTTTGTGCGCACACGCGCGTGTGTGTGTTAAGCCCAGGATCTTCTTCAGTCCTAAATCTGCCCCTGGTTCTTGCTGTAACAAGAATTCATTTTAATTTTTCTGCGTGATGTGGTGTCTTGCTCGTGAGAGAAGATAGTGTAATGTGTGTAACACTGCATTTGATGAGTTTTCCTTCCAGCAGTGGTTTAAATCAACTGTGTGAGCTAAAGGCAGAATAACTGAAGAGTTTATAACAAGGCACTTAGAAATAGGACTGTTCTGGAGGAAAAAAACTCTTTTTCGTTGGTTAGAAGTTGAATTTATGGTAATTTTATACACCTTTGTGACCAAAATCTCAAAAAACAACAAAGATTAACTTTGACTTTAGGAGCTCAAAAATTCACCTAAGGGATGCTTTTGATAACTGAAAAATGTGAATATATGTTTGCATAAGATTAGATGGGTCATCCTGCTGTGGGACTGTTATCCAGGAGGGGTTAGTTTGTTTTCCAGAAGTCTTCCAGTATGTTTGTTTAACCAAATATGAGCTCATGACCAATCCCACTGGAATCTGTCCCATTTAGGGCTTTACACAATTTTTTTTTACTGAGATTTTAAAAGAATTTAAATTTTGTGATCTCATAAAGTTGATCTTCTTGGTCTTGTTGAGTCCCATGATCTGTATTCACACATATCTTTGGAATGTTTTTGTCAAGTCTGGCTTTCTGATCTGCGCTGGTTCCACTGTGATAGTTTGTAATTGGTCGTTTATTCCTTTAAAGTTTCTGACCACAAATAAAATCAACATCCTGACAGAACAACGGTACATGAGCATATTTAATGACAACACAGTTCTGGAAGGTGGTAATGCACCAGCAGGTAGTTAACACTTGCCAGCACTGAAGAAAAAAAAAGCTAAATGTGAAGCCACACACACACACACACACACACCACCCCAGATAACAGAGAGACTGTTACATCTTGCAGGTCCAAGATGTTATTTGAACTCTTGAGGTTTCCTGCTGTGATTGATGACCTTGTCATTTGTGCTGCTGTACAGTAATGGTTGGTTCAGCAGCACCGAGTCAAAAGAAGTAATTAGCATTCAGGATTTAAGTCTACTTTCTCATTTTTAAAGAGGAAGCTAAATATAGGAGTGCTCCCTCACTGACCTCTCAGAGACACACAGAGGCTCTCTTATATGGCTTCTGTACACACATGTCACTGAGGAGATGCTCCTCTAGCTACTGCTGGACACCTAGAGCCTTTTTACACGAGACTTCTGTTTTAGTTCCCTTTGCTAGCGTTGAAATATTGAACAAAACAATCAGTAAACACAAGCCTGATCTTTTATCGCTGTAAAAATGACAAACCCACATTGGTGCTGCCTCAGACTAACATTTACACTAAATGTCTGTTGGTTTGGAAGCAGCTTCCTCTTATGCAACACCTTTAAAACAAACCTGTATTTTACAGATTATACCAGAGATATGCTACGAGTGGAGACAATATGGCAGCAGGAAAGAAAGTAGAACCTGCAATTCACGTTTGTTATAGAGCTGAGGGAAACCGATCTGCTGTGAGTTCATGCTGAGATGAAGCTGTTTAGACACGGTCGGAATAACAAAGCTAAATGTCACATTCATCCATGTCAGACACTTGTTTAAAGGAGAGATTTGGATAGAGATGGTGTTCTCATTTCACAACATGCTGCCTAGACTTCAAATTCTTCAGAGGCTGTGAGTAAAACACCTAGCTCTCACTGCTGATGGGGAATATAAGTTTAAGGTGCTGTTGGATAATGATATTGGTTATTTATGAGGTTTTGTTCATTTACCTTATGATTAACCCATGTGTGTGTGTGTGTGTGTGTGTGTGTGTGTGTGTGTGTGTGTGTGTGTGTGTGTGTGTGTGTGTGTGTGTGTGTGTGTGTGTGTGTGTGTGTGTGTGTGTGTGTGTGTGTGTGTGTGTGTGTGTTGGTCTATACATCAAAGTGAGGATCAAAACAAGTTTTTTTTTCACCTGCAAATGAGGACATTGTGCTGGCGCTCACTTTGGGACAATGTCACAGAGCTCTACTGGTTGTTTTAAGAGGTATGGTGTGAATGAAGTTTTAGTTAAGGTTAGGGTTAGGCACAATCCAGTCACTAAAATGAATTGATGGTCCTCACAACGAATGCTAGATTAGTGTGTGTGTGTCTTCTGACTATAGAGTATTACACCAATGTGGTGCTAAGGTACTTTCATATATTTTTAAAGCAACCTCTGAAAGCACCTTTGAACATAAACCAGCTGGACGAATGCTGTTGGATGTAAACTTCTGTAACTTTAGAGGTTGTTTGTTCCTAAACTTCAGTTGAATCCATCATGGCATCCTCAGGCAGGTGGAGGTGTTCTATAACAACTCAACAACCTTCTAGGATATTTTCTACTGTAATAGATCCCACATTTACATCTCTAAAAATAAAATACTGTTCTACAAATCTCATTAAATAATAAAGTCCTATAAAGAAGGCAGAGCAGGGACTAGTGGCTTTGTTTTCCTTGCTTCCTCACCACATCTGATTTAAGGTTATCCAACAACCACTCAGCAGGGGATTTTCCTACATTAAATTCTAGTATGCAGCTGATTACATGTGATAAATAGTTTTGATGATGCTTTGATTATTTAGCGATGTAGTTAGTAGCACTGCAGCATCACAGCCAGATGGTTGCAAGATCAAATCCCAGCAGTGATCTTTCTGGGTGGATTTAGGGTGTTCTCCTCATCTAGACGTGGGTTTTCTCCGGGTGCTGCGGTTTCCTCAGACCAAAAATCATAAAGGTTATTTTGAGGCATTGCTACATCCTTGGTTGTAAGATGCTTTGGATAAAAGTGTCTGCCATATTAAAAAAAAACACAAATAAACACAAGAGTAGACCATTTGTTGCAGTTGGGCTTGAGCTGTACTTCCTGTTCCATAGATGCTAGTTTGGTCTTTCATAAACTTCACAAACAATTACAACAAGCAGGCTGCAAAGTCCTAAAGTTATAAGATTCATTTTCACTAAATGAAAAAACAACATAAGGATCAGTATCCAACATTTGCAAGGAGCAGCCCTTTATTAAGGATTCACACACGTAAAGCTGTAAACCCAGATCATTGCATGTTTTCTCTTTCCCTCCTCCCTAAATGGGCTCAAACAGAGGGTCATTATGAGGAGTAATCAGTAAAAGGGCCCATTGACCATTATAGCTGGGGGAAGGTCACCATACTGTGAATGGGAGTGGACTCTCAGCATCCCCCAGGAGCCTTGCCAAAACATTCACCCATTTCCTCCCCTACTGCTAAAGGTGAGCAGCGGGCTGAACGCCCCTGAGCTCCTTTGCGTGTTTGTTCTGTTCAAAGCCAGAACAAGATTTTAAGCTGCTATTTTAAGTTTAGAAAACAAATGAGCTTAAAAATTTTTTTTCAAGCCTCTTAACACATTTCTAACATTGTACAGCTATAAATATATTGTGGAGATTAAAAGTATTAATAATGAAGTAGTTCTCTCGCATTTGTTTGACAAACTTCACCAACAAAACGTTTTGGACTGAAAGTAATTGGACCATTAAGTTGTTGGTCTCGCCGAACCGTCACACTTCCCTCAGTCCTCCTTTCATTACTCACTTGCCTATATCAATAATATCAGAGAAGGAGAAACAGCCGGCTGCTACTACTTCAACTTTAGGACAAACTACTAGAGTCCCAAAAAGAAAAACACCATTTGAAGTCATGGACAACAAAAGACATCTGGACCTAGAAAACGATAACTGGTGTTTAGCGATATCTAGTGTCCTCTAGCAAAGTGGGTTTCTGGTTCTGGTAGACATGGATTCGTGGAAGATACTCAAGGGACCATGACCGTGTTTGCATTTAAAACCTAGATTTTGTTATAGCATCTTCAAGGCTTCATAAAAACACATTTATGTTGAAAATGTGATTCTTATATGGATTCACATGTGTGAATGTTGCAGTAAAATCCTTTCAGAGACCTCAGAGCGATGAGAAATCTGTGATGGGGAAGTTGTTCTGTGGTCTGTGAGCTGCACAAAGAGTCTGCAGCAGGTGAGCGCACATAGCAAAGTTTATTATCATGATCACCCTCTCCACTGATTTTACACAGAATCAACTCTGCTGTCTTCTGAATTCACTTACGGTTTATTCCGACAGATGCCAGTGCAATCAGAAGCTATGGTTTTCCTTTTCCATACAGACCAGCTGTAATTATATGTAATGATCACGTTTGTGAGTCCTTTACCATCAGCTACTGTGCAGGAAGTACAGCCAGGTGCTGCTGTCATCATGCAGCTAAATAAATGGAGACCAGAGAGAAAACCATGTGTTTGTGAGTGATTTGATTCACAGTAATTGTATTTGTCTTTGTCTGCTGCCTCCTCTTCTTCCTGGCCAGAGAATCCCCAAAGGGCTAAACAAAAGTCAAAACACACAAGCCAACTCTGTATGAAGCAGGCAGACATTTAGGAAGTTTCATCCTGGGCGGAGTGTACATCTGTTATTAGGAGTCTAAAACTGGTGATTACGCTTATAAAACATCTGGTTCAGCAAGTGTCATAAAGAGTTAGGAGATGTGCTAAAAGGCCAGAGGGGGGATTGGGACAAGGCAGACAACAACATAAAGCCTCCATTAATATAAAGAGTTTATTTATGTTGAGTCATTTGGTGATTCAGACACACCTCTTTTACTCAGACTAAAATATGTCATAAATTCTCTAGCAAGGATTATTTTCATTATGATTAGCAAACAGATCATTAACTGTGAGTTGATGCCACATGGATGTTATTAAATATGTGCCGTTTTCTTTGTGAGGGTGCATCAAATGACCAGGAAGTCTCAGTGCTATGAATGATTTAGGTTGCTTCTATAAAGTGGAGTATTATTATGTTGAATGCTAAGCTAAAGCTACCTGTAGCAGTTGATTAGCTGCAGGTCACATAAGTAATGTTAACACAGGTGTGAGACTAGGTTCATCCTGGACGTGTTTGTTCAGCATGGCTAACAGAGTACAAGGTATGCTTATATTGGTTTCTTATTCAGTGGCCTAGTGGTAGAGTGTCCGCCCTGGGACTGGGAGATCAGGGTTCGATTCCTGGTCGGGTCATACCAAAGACTTTGAAAAAATGGGACCCAGTGCCTCCCTGCTTGACACTCAGCATTAAGGGGTTGGATTGGGGGGTTAAACCACCAAATAGTTCCCGAGCGCGGCTTGTCTGCAGCTCACCGCTCCCCCAGGTCATGGGTCAAATGCGGAGAATAAATTTCGCACACACACCTGTGTGTGTGACAACTAATGGGACTTTAACTTTAACTTTTATTTACAGGAAGCCACACCCACATGCATCCTTCTACCTTTGTTTAGGTGTATAGTTGTGTTGATGCTGATGCACCCCATCCTTCTTCTGGATTACAAAGACTGCATCATCTTCGGAGAACTGAACTTAATCCTGGCCTTTGCGTAGTGTTCTGGCCAACACTCTTAAGTTGTGAGCAGTGGAAAATGCAAACAGCAATATGAGTGTTAGGATTCTGAGTGAAAGGGGATACACTCTTTACAGCTGATGTTTGGACCAAACTGGCTCCTAAAACAGAACAATGATCCCAAATGCAGCAGCAAAACTTCCGAAAGAAAGAGTCCAGGTCTTATAATCATATAATGTTCAGGACCAAAATCTGAAATGCTTTTCTGGGAGCACAATGCAGTATTTATTTTTGTTTTGGGTCGTCTGATGTTTTGCCGTTGGTTTTGAGATCAGGAAAGTTTTTCTAAGTCTGACATGGCTCCAGATTTCAAACAGACCTTGTTGATTGAAAAGTAAGAAATTAAGTTGTTAAGTAGATAGAAAATAACTGGTTTTCTACTCAACATCTGGGCTGATGTGTTTGAATATGACTAAGGCCCGGGTCAAACAACAAGAACATTGTGCGGATGTTGGACCCGGTTCTTGCCTTCCAACAATCCTAAAAGCACAGCAGACTGCCAGTTTTGTGATTTAAAACTTTATTTTATTTTATTTTGTTCACCCTTCTACAAATAATAATCCATTAAACATTTATTTATGAGCATGCAGGACTACATAGATTGTGATTTATGTGTAACACGTCAGTCCGTCTTTTACTAAATTCATAGTTTAGTTTCTGAAATATTTTTACTTGGTTTTTGTGAGGTAGAACAACGCAGATAAACAATAAGACATGACGGGTTTATTGCACAATTGATTGATAATAACCTCACCTGACTCTTTTCTCTTGGACTGGTGATAAAACCACCCTCTAGCTGTCCCAGTGCATTGGGGATCTTCAGTGGGTGAGCTGGTGGTGCTTCTCAAACTCTTGTGCATTCCTCATACCATCCTACTGCCAGCTGGCTTCATGCCTGAAACTAAAGCATAACTTCCAGCCCGTGTTACAGAAAAGAAGGCAGATGTTAAACATCCAGACTGAAGAAAACCCTGATAAACAAGTTGACTTGTATGGGGAGTTGCTTATATGCATCTGTTCAAGTTCTACCACCTCTAGTAGCAATCTTAGATGGCCTAATCTGTTCATTACAACGTTGTGGAGGACTTTGAGATGACTCTCCATTACAAAATGGCTTCAGTTTACAGTTTTGTTGTTTTTTGTTTTTACTCATCCATCCTTGAGGTCCTGCCATGTCCTTTAAGTCAGGTTGAGGTCTGGGCTTTGACTAAATCACTGCCAACCCTCAACTGCCTTTTGGAGATTGTTTAGATGAATTACAGCTGTGCTTGGTGTTCTTTTCCTAAATTGGGCTGATCATCAGCTTTTGGATAGAAAACCTCTAGTTGCAGACTCAGAGAGAGCAATGTGCCCAGATCTTCAGTGTCATCATGCTAATCGTCTTAGCCACAAATCTCCTCTATGGTATCATCGAAGTGACATTGCTCAGGAAGTCTTGTGGTTTTTTTGTAAGAAAGTAGAACTGTCGTGTTTCTTCAAGAGAAGAGGCTATATTCTGATAAAACTTCCATACAAATATGGCCTATTCAAACCTTTTTTTTCTCTATTATGGAGTAATGTAGTTTAACATGTAACATGCGGAGGCCCGTAGACACCGAGATGCAGATTTTCACCAGCATGTCTGACCCGGAGCTGAACCTGAACAAAGCTTCTAAAAAGGCTCTTTTTTTCTAAATTTGAACCTCTGATGTAACCAAAAGGAGTTTGAAGCTAGGCTGCCTCAGCTCAGTGTGAAGAGTGGGTACTTTTGGGGTAGAGAGGTCATGTGATCCAGTCAGTGCATGTGTTTACTTGGATTGTGTTCATGTTGATAAACTATAGTTTATGAAGGCTGTACCAACTCCAGCCTGTCCGGACATCGAGTTCATGGGCTTCCAGATAAGAGAAACAACGCCTCTATCTCTGTACCTGAGGGCGTATTGTGCAGCTGAAAAGACAGGACTTCTGTAGCCCACATCGGTTGGTACCGGGACAGGGAGGTCCATGCTGGGCTCCAGAGACCCTGTAGTGGGGTTTAAAAAAAAAATTCAGAACCAGGTCAGCACCAACCTCCAGAAGAGACGTGCGGCTCAGAGGGCCGGCTGATTTCCAGGTCAGAACCACCACCTTGGACCACCAGGACAGGATGCGCTGCTTTTAAAAAATACCAGCTTGACCAGCTCGCTGTTGTCTGGGTCAGATCCAGCTCACAGAAGCCCACATGAGCTCCAGAACCGGATCACAGGTGTCTCCTTCCCTCTCTCCAAGCGCTAAACTACTGTCATGTTGTGGTGTAGATATCTAATCCACGACATACATAATCAGTTTGGAGACGGGGGTAAAGTGTTTAAATAAGAATTGATTAAAAGGGAAACCAAGATAGCAGCATAAATGTAGCGGAGTTCTTCACAAAGGGTGCCGGTGCGGGAAATCTGTGGACAGAAGGGAGTTAGATCCAACTCCAGGAGGGAACAGGGAATCTGAATTGTGTGGAGGACTTACAGTCTGGAGAGGGGGGAAATAGCTTGAGGGAGGAGTGGTCCGGTCTGGGGTGAGAGAGTTTTCCTGGGACTGAGATCCAGAAAGTGAGACGTGGAGGAAGCTGAGTTTGTGGAGATTCAGGGAGTTTAGGTGGGCAGCTGGAGGTGGTTCTGGCCAGGGAGGGGCTGAAAGACAATCAGGTTGGAGTTCCAGAGTACAGTCAGTCGGAGATGAAGGTGGAGGTTTGTCTGGTGAATGAGAGCAGGAAGGGTAAGTGCAAAATCCAAACGTTCAAAGACCAATCCAAAATCCAAAACACATCTAAAATCTCAAAAGGTTCAAAGAGCTTGAATATATAATACGAAGAGGTGGCTAAGAAGGTACCCAGGTAGAGCAATCATCCAGCGAAGTGAAGGTGTCTCTCAGCTGCTTAAATACTCCCTGGCCGGCTGATGAGCAGAAAGTCTGCAGCTTGGCCACCTCCGGATACGCCCACCTGCAGAGGGAAACTCAAAACCAAAAAGTAATGGCAGAAACAACCCAGACCGTGACAGCTGCGTTACGTGAACGGATATTAATAAGTATGAGACAGCTGACAGACGCACATTAGTTTATTATTGTCAAGTATTATTATTATATTAACTGACCTATACTATTTTAATTGTCTGGTACATGATAGTAGTCTGAACAATATTGTGATGTTAGCACACAAGTTTAAGCTAGCATTGTTAACTCACCTGCTGCTCCCCCGCTGTTCTCCAAAATTTCTCTTCTTTGGCCGATGATTTCTCCCTCTGTTTGTCTCTGCTCTCTGGGGCGTGCAGCAAACTCACAACTTTATGGTTTTGGTCCATCATAAGTAGAATTATAAACATTTAAAGTTTCCTCTGTGTCAGAGCCGCATTAGAGTCCATGTTTTTCTCTGGAGAAAACTGACAGGACTCCCTTAGCTGACGTCACTTGGGTTGGCAAAAAAATGAAATAATAAATGTTCTCACAAAAAATTACTCAAAAAGCCTAAATTATTTATGTATGTGTAAAAAAATGTTTAAAATGAGTTTCTATTATGTTTCTCTAAACAATGGTTGATGGGAGTCTCTAACCTGTAATTTGCTCTTTTAGATAAAAGCCTTGCTAAACTGTGTATTAAACAAGAAAAAAACAATAAAATTTGAAAGGAACTACAGAAAGAGCATAACAATTAGTTGAATATTTTAGTTGCGGTGGTGAGGGGGTCTATGCTAATTTGCCCTTTAATGGTTTCATTTTTTTACATTTTTGTTTTTAATTTGTAAGTGTCCTCATTTTCTATTTTTATGTATTTTTAATGTTTCAGGAAGTGTTTAATTGCTCCACTGCTGATCAGACTCTGAACTACCAATGGAGAAAGTCTTTAGCGTGCTTGTGTAAAGAGGAGAGCAGCACACACTCACTAACAACACAGCAGATTCAGGGATGTTGGTCTGTTCTGAGCAAAAACAGAAACATGTGTTCTGATTACCTTCAGATACAGTTTCACAGCATATAATTCCCTAGAAGTTTTACTCTTTGTACCCCATTGTTCAGCTGCAGCTAGGCTTGACCTAACGTTATCAGTGTGAACATTTACACTCTGTGCATGTGGCAAAATCCTTCAAGCTGACTTCAATTGTGCAACATCCAGAGTTCAAGCTTCCCTTCTCACAGTTTTGCTGAGCAGAATCTGTGAGTGCAGTTGTTCAGCACAATATATGGTTAAAAAGATATTTATTTGTAGAACAAAAGCTAAAACTTTACTGTTATTTATCATGAATTTTCGCAATCCTTGTTTGAATAACGTGACTGATAAAGTTAATCAGTAAAAAAAACTGGAAAACGTGCAGCAGTCACCTTATCAACATGAGATACATGGACTGATGGCTGCTGCCCCTCCCAAAGCTCCTGTCAGAGTTCACTGTTACCTAATATTGCAACACTAAATGACTTCCTGTATCTGTGTGAAGGCTGAAGACTGTCCTTAGCCTTAGATGCTATCTCTCCTGTCACAACGTCCTTTTACTATGTTGTAAATTTATCTTAACTCCCATTAGAAACTGTGAGGTGGTAACTAAAACAATGACTAATAACATTTAAGGATTCATATAAATTCTAAAACTAACAAGGCAATTTAAAGTTAAAAAATGTGCCCCAAAAAACTATTAATTATAGTAAACAGGAGTTCAAAATTTTGAATATGGTGCAATAGTCCACAGAACCCTTTGCAAGTGTTTTGGATTAATTACATTGACACTTGCATCCTAGAACATCAAACCTCTTGAAAAATATTCTAATTGAGAGTTAGTTTTAGGGGTTTTCATAAGCTTTAAGCCACAATCATTAAATTTCCATGCATTCATCCATCCATTTTACCCCACTTACCCTGGGTGGGGTCACAGGGGCAGCAGCCTAAGCCAAGAGGCCCAGACTTCCCTCTCCCCAGCCACTTGGGCCAGTTCCTCTGGGGGATTTCCAGGGCATTCCCTAGCCAGCCAAGAAACATAGTCCCTCCAGCATGTCCTAGGTCTTCCCTTAGGCCTGCTCCCATTTGTCCAAAAACCTCACCAGGGAGGCATCCAGGATGCATCCTAACCAGGTGCCCGAGCCACCTCAACTGACTCCTCTTGATGAGGAGGAGCAGCAGATTTACTCTGAGCCCCTTCTGGATAACTGAGCTTCTTACCCTATCTCTAAGGGACATATCCTGTGGAAAAAAACTCTTTTAAGCCACCTGTATATGATCTCATTTTTTAGGTCACTACCCAAAACTTGTGTCCATGACCATAGATGAGGATTGGAACATTGATCAACCAGTAAAACATGAGAAGCCTTCCGGCGCATTCAGCTTTCTTATACAGAACCAATCTATCTGATCTCCTGCTTCATCTTTCCCTCATTCATAAACAAGTCCCAGAGGAATTTACACTCCTCTACTTGGAGGGACCTAACACCCCATATCAAGGAGGTTGGTGCCCCACACTCCCAGAGTACCCCACTAGGCCCCTAGAGGGATGCAGTCGAACCCCTTCTCAAAATTCATAGAACATATTGGTTGGGCAAACTCCCATGCACCCTCCTGGAGACTACTAAGGGTATAGAGCTTGTCCAGTGTTCCGGCCACAACAAAAGCCACAATGCTCATCATGAATCTGAGGTTGGACTATCTGGGGGACCCTCTCTCCAGAACCACTGAATAGACTGCTGCTAGTTGTGACCCCCTGGGGCAATCGTCTGCACCTCTCAAGAGGGGGCTGAGGTTTTTCAGGTTACAGTCTCCCTGGGGTCCCTGTGCTCTGGGGCAGCTCCTGGATCTCTGGGACTTGTAGCTCCCTCCATCTCCTACATTTGGGGGGCAGATCTGTGGCCCCTCACATTCTCTATTGGACAGACCTATAGAGCTCCGGGAGTTGACGTCACTTCTCCCGGCATGCAACAGTTCAAATCGAAACGGCGCCATATTGGCATGCAGAAGCCGGCAGCTGGACTATTTACTATTGTCAGAAAACTCAATCAAACGGGAAATATGGTAGATTCCTGTTGTGCCCCAGGATGCTGAACAGGCGCGGACAACATAAGGAATGAGACATCTACAGGATTCCCCAAGATCCGGAGCGCCGCAAACGTTGGATCATTGTAATAAAATGCGCTAGTGACCGGGCGAAAATGAAGCTGTGGGATCCCGAGAGTAAAGGTTTTCGCTTATGCAGCGACCACTTCATATCAGGTACTTAAACCAACATTTCCTCAACTGTGCATGGTATTTATTTTAAATGCTTTTATTATGATTCTTAGTGGGCTTCCTAAACTTATTTTGGCGTGGCTTTTTCTGTCTTATTACTCATAGCAGCAAGTAAACATCACGTAAAACGTTGCCTCGTGAGTTCTGCGTGCTGCCGTTTACGTGTTTTATGATGACAGCAATTAACCGGCTAAGCCGTATTTAATTTTTAAGCAATGGTTGATCAGATCACACATAAAAAGCACTTTGGATTGCTATTATCTGTGTCACCGAGACTACTTACATGTAAATCTGTTATTTGTCCGTCCATCCATCCATTTTCATCCGCGAATCCGGAGTCGGGTTGCTGGGGCAGTAGCGTGACTTCCCTCTCCCCAGCCGCCGGAGCCAGCTCCTCCGGGTAAATCCCAAGGGGTTCCCCGGTCAGGTCCGGTGCTGTGCCGGTCCGCTCCGACAGCTTCTGGCGTCGGAGCGGGCAGTAGAGTCGAGAGTCCCAGACCTTCTCCCCAGCTCCTCCGGCCGGGGGAATCCCAAGGGGTTTCCCCGGCCAGGTCCGGTGTTGTGCCGGTAAGAAGTCCGCTACGACTTCTGGCGTTTTTAAAAAGTATCCCAGGGGCACGGTAAGGGTCGGAGATGTTTAGTCTATTTAATTTCTGACTATATAAAACGATTTCTTCTGTTTTAAAGTGTGAAGTAAACTCCGACGAAGTAAAATCCAAGCGGATCCCGTTCATGTTCATGGTTACATCCGTGTTTGTTTACCTTTTTTGCATGCCAAAATGGCGTCCACTAACTGAGAGTCACGTGGGGTCCGGAGCTCTATAGAGAAACCTTACATGTACAAGTGCGTGTACACACACAGGTGCTCACATAAGTATGGACTTGGGCATTGTCAACACATGTCTTAAGGCTATGGTTGGCACTACATGTACTGTGATTTATTATTGTGTGATGTTCAGCAAAACAATGTTGATTTTATATTTCCTCATCAGGTTAGTGTGGTGATAGCTTGCTACTGTTGTATTGTTGTGTGTCCCCTTCTCTTCTCTTCTCCTCTTCTCTTTGTTTCTTTTTCTGCAGGTCTAGAAGCAGACTCTTGTTCATCATTGATTGTTTATTTTTGTGGACCCCCCCCAGCTTTTGT
Organism: Nothobranchius furzeri; assembly: GCF_043380555.1. Classification (NCBI taxonomy): domain Eukaryota; kingdom Metazoa; phylum Chordata; class Actinopteri; order Cyprinodontiformes; family Nothobranchiidae; genus Nothobranchius; species Nothobranchius furzeri. The sequence continues at coordinate 52,450,764 of NC_091745.1, forward strand.
CTGTTCCTTTCTCTTTCACCTCTGTCTCCGTGTCTGGTCGGAATATTATAAAGCATTCAACAAACAATAACAAGAAAGTTTTAAGTATCAGGCGTGACATTAAAGCAGAAGCTTTGATGCTGCACCTGAGAGTAAATCTGTAAGTCTTTTCACCAGCATTCATTCAGACATCAATTGTGTTTGCTTCACAGCCAGACAGGACACGAAAAGAAAAAAAAGAAAAAGAAAATAAAAATGAACCACTGTGTAGACTTTATCGGAGACGCTCAGGAGTGTGACCCCCCTGCAGTTGGAACACACCCAATGGTCTCCTTCTTAAATAGGGGGACCACCACCCCTATCATCAAAATTATAACAAATAAAAGATTGACACTTTTTGCTTTGCATGTAATGAGTCTACCGTGTGTGGTAGTTGAATAACTGAAATCAATTAACTTTGCATGCTATTCTAATTTTTTCACCTGTAGTATATTTCCCAAGTGTTACATTGATGTCTGCAGTTTTAACCACTATAACCTGTTTGTTGCTGTTATGGATGCTTTCATAGTTTGACTGAAATAATTAGCCTGAGGTAAGGTAACAGTGAAGTTTGGGTTGCATCTGCAGCTCCTGCCTGATCAAACTCACAAGCAGACGTTTAGCAAGTCTCTCCGACCTTCTTTTAATGATACCAATTCATTTGAACTGATAAGGCCACGTTGGCTCTCCTTAAACCTCCGGACAGGACAGAGCGCAGCTCTGCGGATGGGCCTGCGCATCCACTTGTTGAGTTCACAACAGTTCACTGGCGCGCAGCTCTATTTAAGGAAGCAACAGCATGTCGCACGGGTTTGTCAGGCGGGAGTCGGTGGAAACGGAGATGCACAGATCCGGAGAGAAAGAGAAAACGTTGGTTTACACCAAGAAGAGGGGCTACGATGTTACCCGAAACCCCCTCCTGAATAAGGTGGGTGTTTGTTCTCGTTTGGCTGAGTTTTCGGCTTGTTCCGTGACCGGTTAGCTGCTGCATTCAGGTGCTGTAGGACACAGCTACTCTGGATAAACGCCGCAGCGGTGGGTAAACAAAATGTTTAATAAAATGTGACAGCTTTATTTCATATTAGCTCACGAACTTTAATACACTTTTTAAGAGTGTATAAGCTCAAAACATACAAGCTGAACACGATCAATAACGACTTGTCTTCTGACTGACAACGTCAATTTCCCACAGAGGCTGTGTAGGCGAACCGGCGTTTTTGTTCAGTCATTAACTTAAATGACAATTAAAGGAGGAATTATCGATATGACGCATAGTTTATCATCTTGATTCGAAGTACTTTATTCACCAGGCCTAGGGGCGATATGTGAATGTAACACCAGCCAGCCCGTTTGGGTATCAGCTTTTAACGTGTTTATATTTAGACTTAAATGCTGCAGCCTGGCAGATAGGACCCAGGGACATCTGTTTACACCGTGGAGCTTTACTGAGACAACTGGGAATATTGTGATAACAATAATATTTCATTGTAAGCACTAGATTTTAAATTAAAGTCATGCATAATAATTCTCTAACTTTTTTTGATTGTATGTTTGTGAAATAAGAAGAAAATAGAGGTCAGATAGAATTTGCACAATCATGCAATAAATAATGCTGAGTAGGTTCCTTGCAAATCACGAGACCAGGGTGTGACTTTGCATGTGGACAAAAAATCATGTCAGTGTTAGGATTTGTATTATGGATCTTTTCTTTTGCCTGTGCCACATGTGTTCATCCCCACACATACATGAAGAACAATGATGCCTTTTGAGCTTTCTGGTGTTTTCTCTTGGTTTTGCAATAGGACAGGGCCCCAAAGGTCAAGTTGTGGCCACAGGCTCGCTGTCCAGGGTGCTGACTTACCCTTTAAAACAGCTTTAACTCGGGTGTGATTCTGTGTTCAGTTTGAGTCCAGTCCAGCTGTTCTTTTGTCTCAGTTCGACTGCTCACATCATCTATTTTTAGCCTCTGAGATTTGTCACAGGTCACATATTTTTCTAAATGAAATAACATGAAGGACTTTCCACATAAGTGCATTCTAGTTTACTTATTCTCATATTGATACAAGTAATAGAGACCTAGAGTATGCCCAGAGTCTGTTTCACAAGCAAAGCTGTGCATAGCTGATAAAAGTTTCTCTTGTGTGAGAGAGCTGATAAGTGAGATAGTGGAGTCGGTACAGATCAGCCACTATAAGTGGGGTGATAGCTGCTGATCTGCTGGCTGTCCAGTACTGAGGTCTGCTTGTTAGTGACTCCTCACCAAAGCACCAAACTCAATCTGTTTGTTTTTCATGTGTATTAGTGTGTGTTAATGGAGGATTTTGTAGGCCGATGCACCATCTAAGTGTGTGTATAATGCAGATTAATCCAAGTAAAACACAAAGAGTTTTACTGTGTTTATGTTGTGAAAGAATACATTAATGCACGGATTTTGTTCATCTAGTCAGTTAAATGTCTTGATGAGAAATTCAGACTCATTTCTACTTCATTAGGCAACGTTTTTGAATGAAAAATGATTTAGAGGATTTTTTCATATTATGATAACGCATTTGCTTATATGGATGTTTAATGTGTTATATTGTAGCACAAGCAGCTTAAATACAGCAACAAAACATACAGCCCTGCACTCCTCATGCTTGTATTCTCAAGGTCTGACAGTAACAACCTTCTTGCATTCTTTGAGAATAAAATAAAAAAATATCAAGGCAAGTTTTTCACCCCATCGTCTTCCTATTCTCCCATCCCATCTTCATCCTAATCACGGTCCTTCTTTACTCCTGTAAATTTCCTTTTGTCTCATTCAGAAACACATGAAACTAATCATGCTCTGTTGATATAATCCCAACAACTTTGCTTCTTAAAGTATTTGACCAAATTTGCCCATCCATCCATCCATCCATCCATCCATTTTCATCCGCTTATCCAGAATAGGGTCGTGGGGGCAGTAGCCTAAGTCGAGAGGCCCAGACTTCCCTCTCCCCAGCCACTTGGGCCAGCTCCTCTGGGGGAATCCCAAGGCGTTCCCTGGCCAGGTGAGAGACATAGTCCCTCCACTGTGTCCTGGGTCTACCTTTAGGTCTCCTCCCGGTTGGACGTGCCCGGAAAACCTCACCAGGGAGGCTTCCAGGAGGCATCCTGACTAGATGCGCGTGCCACCTCAACTGGCTCCTCTCGATTTGGAGGAGCTGCGGGTCTACTCCGAGCCTCTCCCGAATGACCGAGCTTCTCACCCTATCTCTAAGGGAGAGCCCAGCCACTCTTCGGAGAAAACCCATTTCAGCCGCTTGTATCCGCGATCTCGTTCTTTCGGTCACTACCCAAAGCTCATGACCATAGGTGAGGGTAGGAACGTAGAACGGCCAGTAAATCGAGATTTTCGCCTTCTGACTCAGCTCTCTCTTCACCACGACAGACCGGTACAACACCCGCATCACTGCAGATGCAGCACCAATCCGCCTATCGATCTCATGCTCCAGTTTTCCCTCACTCGTGAACAAGACCCCGGGATACTTAAACTCCTCCACTTGGGGCAGGACCTCATCCCTGACCCAGAGAAGGCATTCTACTCTTTTCCAGATCAAGACCATGGTCTCAGATTTAGAGGAGCTGATTCTCATCCCAGCTGCTTCACACTCGGCTGCGAACCGCTCCAGCGAAAGCTGAAGATCATGTTCTGATGAAGCCAACAGGACCACATCATCTGTAAAAAGCAGAGACTTGAACCTCAGGCCATCAAAACGGATGCCCTCCACACCTTGGCTGCGCCTAGAAATCCTGTCCATAAAGGTTATGAACAGAATCGGTGACAAAAGGCAGCCTTGGCGGAGTCCAACCCTCACTGGGAACGAGCTCGACTTACTGCCGGCAATGCGGACCAAGCTCTGACACCGGTCATACAGGGACCTAACAGCCCATATCAGAAGGCCTGGTACACCATACTCCCGGAGTACCCCCACAGGCCCCCCCGAGGGATGTGGTCAAACGCCTTCTCCAAATCCACAGAACACATGTAGACTGGTTGGGCAAATTCCCATGCACCCTCCAGGACCCCCTAAGGGTATAGAGCTGGTCCAGTGTTCCACAGCCAGGATGAAAACCACATTGCTCCTCCTGAATCTGAGGTTCAACAATCCGACGGAGTCTACTATTGAAGCTGCCATTACGCTTTTGGCCTGAGGGGGCAATCGCGAGCATAAAAAGTCAAAACTCTGTAAAGTCCCTTTAAGACCTAGCCTGGTAATAACTTTATTTCCAATGTGTGACAAACCCACACAACTCTAACATGTGGGCCGGACATGGAGAATGAAAGAGATTTGCTTTGTATTTGTCAGATGAATAACTCACCTGTCGTATGCTGGACTTTAAAAGCAGAATCTCATGGAATTATTGACAAAAAGACACAATTTTTAGCACAAAGACTACGAATAGAAAACTTTGAACATAGTAATAAATCAGGTAAATTCTTAGCTAGCCAATTAAAAATAAATAAAGAGAAAACTACTATATCTGCTGTTAAAGACTCAACCGGGAATATAGTATATGACCCTGAAAGAATAAACAACACCTTCAGAGACTTTTACCAAATGTTGTACTCACCACAGATAAACCCATCAGATAATGAGATCGATGAGTTCCTTGACAGGATAACACTTCCTAAATTATCAGACAGCCAAGTTACAGTCCTGGACTCGCCACTAACATCAGCGGAGCTCCAGGAAGCCCTTAAATCCATGACGAATAGGAAAGCTCCAGGTCCAGACGGGTTTCCAGTAGAATTCTACAAAGAATTCTGGATCATTCTGGCTCCAATATTTTTCAGAATGGTGAGGGAAATCGAAGAGAGCAGCAGATTACAGCCAAACATGAATTCAGCCAATATTAGTCTCTTGTTAAAACCAGGCAAAGACCCGGCATTTCCTACCAGCTATCGCCCAATTTCTCTTATTAATGTTGATCTCAAAATAATTTGTAAAGCCCTGGCCAAAAGATTAGAGAAGGTAACCCCCTTCATAATACACCCTGACCAAACTGGTTTCATTAAGGGTAGACAATCACCCACAAATTCACGTAGATTACTTAATTTGATAGATTTCTCTTACAGTAGAAACATAGAAACTAGTATATTATCTCTAGATGCAGAAAAAGCTTTTGATAGAGTTAGCTGGAAGTTCTTATTTGCAACTTTACATAAATTTGGTTTTGGGAACTTCTTCATAAACTGGCTACAAACATTATACAGTTCACCAACAGCACGTGTCAGGACGAACGACCAAATGTCAGCTAGCTTCTGTCTTCAGAGGGGGACCAGGCAGGGATGCCCACTCTCCCCCTCACTATTTGCTATCTTTATTGAACCACTAGCAGCAGCAATTAGGCAAACAACAGATATTAAAGGGATAAAGTGTAAGAAAATAGAACATAAGATCAGTCTTTATGCAGATGATGTTTTACTCTTTCTCCAGAATTCTCAATCCTCTCTCTCCCAAGCAATAGAACTGATAAACTCTTTTTCCAGAGTTTCAGATTACTCTATAAACTGGTTAAAATCCACAGTTCTACCAATTAATTTCTCATTTGTCAATTTGCTTAATACACAATTGGAGTCAGGGAATATCACATACCTGGGAATTAGTATCTCTCCCAAGTTAGCGGATCTAACCAAACTGAATTACATCCCACTTTTAAGGAAAGTGGAAGATGATCTTGCAAGATGGAAATCCTTACCAGTATCACTCATGGGGAGAGTTGCTACAATTAAAATGATGGTCTTACCCAGAATAAATTACTTATTCTCGATGATCCCAAACAAACCTCCAGCTGACTGGTTTAAATCTCTGGACTCCTCAATTACTAAATTCCTTTGGCAGGATAAACCTCCACGAATTAGCTTAAAAACGCTTCAGAAGACCAAAGACAGAGGAGGACTGGATTTGCCCAACTTTTATTATTATTATTTCTTAGCCAACAGGCTGCAATATATACCAAGATGGTTGCAAGATAACCCATTAGACGAGTCCTGGTTAGATATAGAACAGACACTTTGCAATACGATAGAGCTTTCCGACTTACCATTTATTAGCCCAAGCATAAGAAAACATGAAAGCTTCAAAAGTATTAGTATCAGCACCTCTCTGACAGCATGGTGGGAGTATCTTAAAATGACAGAGTCTTCACTAGTACCATGCAGACGCACACCTATCTGGAACAATCCTGACATTTTGCAAAACAACAAAATGATGAACCTTCCGGACTGGAAAAATAAAGGAATCCTATACCTGGAACACATATATGAAGGATTGGACTTCATCCCATTTAATCAAATAGTCTCCCAATTTGGAATGGATAAGAATAGCTTTTTAGAATATCACCAAATTAAATCTGTAGTCAAACAAAAATATAAGCTCAATAAAATAGAATTACAAACACCACCAAGGGTATTAGACTTTTATAATCTCAAACCCCCCAAACTACTGTCTAAAGTATATAAGACACTGTCCAAAATAGACGATAAAATTGCAATCCCTATTGAAAAATGGGAGGTGGATCTATCAGTTAGCTTTGACTAGGACTTCTGGTCCCAAACTTGTTTAAAAACTTTTAAAATGATCAGACACCCCAATTTACAATTAATTCAGTACAAAATTCTACACAGAGTACACTATACAGGTCATCGGATGTTCAAGATGGGGTTTGTGTCGTCTGACACCTGTACACACTGCACAAACAACATTTCTGACAATTACATTCATGCACTGTGGTCCTGTCCACCTGTCCAGGAATTTTGGGGTAGAGTATGTGAGGATCTGTCAAAATGTCATATCCCAACTTCCCCCTCTCTTTGTTTACTGGGGAAGCTGGACGATGTCCCGATTGCAACATCTTTGGTTCACGTGGTTCTGACTGCCATATGCATCGCTAAGAAAACTATCCTCTTGAATTGGAAAAATAGAGAAAGTCTCTGCATTAACCAGTATAGAAATCTTTTGTTAGATCATATTGCACTTGATATAGCCTCTGCTTCCACTTCAGATGAATCTCTCTGGGCTCCTTTGATCGGTTCCATCACATAGCGAGGGTGGGGGGCCATTGATGTTGTCCTGCGGGATGGTGTGGGTGGGGGGGTGTGGGGTCTGAGTTTGGAGTATCCGGATGTTCCCTGGAGGTGGGTTCACTGGGGGTGTCTGGGACTGGGGGGCTGTTGCCCCCCTCTGGAGGTGCTTGGGTTGCCTCGGGGGGTGGACTACTGGCGGTTGTGAGTGGGGCCCCTTGGGGATCTTGGCGGTGGCCATGGGTCACTGCCTGGCGGCTGCAATACCCCTGGGCGGGTCTGGGTGGGGGCCTGGGGGCTCGGGATTTGGGGGTGGCCGGCCCCGTGTGGGGATCTGGGCGGGGCCTTGGGGGTCAGGTCCTGACATGTATGCTGCCGGGAAGAAGGCAGGAACACTCAGCAGTGCCTGGCCCGGGTTCGGGGGCATCAGGTAGACCTTGGCTCCTCTGCCGTTCCATCACAGGGGAGGGGGAGGTCCAGGACGGGGAGGACCAAACCTTACCTGGGTGTCCCATGTCTTATATATTCTGGAAGTTGTGCAAATGCAGGGGTGGGCATAGATATTCTGCTGGGATGGGGCTGGGTTGGTGCCCTCGGACTCCGTGAGGCTCTGTAATGCTGCTGCTTTGGGCCCTGGCAGGATGGGCTGGGGTCTCCATGCCCTGGGTGGCAGTTTGACAACAGAGGTGCCTATTGGGGCCAGTAGGGGAGCTGGCTCCCTGGAGGGCTAAGCCCAACCAGCCATTCCTCCCCATCCCCGCATATTTCTCTCCTCCTGCTCCCTCACATCATCACACAAACATACACATAGGACCTTGGGGGGTGGGCAAGTCAGGGAGTGCGGGTATGGACCCCATTTCCGCATTCCTGTGGCAACCTGCCCCCCAATTTTATTTGCACCTTATACACTTCCACTGACGACATTCCACACAAACACACACTTAGGGCCTTGGGAGTGAGCACATTCAACGGCATTTGGCAGGGGGATATTTCAGCCTCCTCCCGAGTGCCGGTGCCCACTTCCAATTTTAAACCGCACTTAGACACTGATGGCTGAGGGTGTAAGTGGGGTGGTGCGGTGGCATCAGCTGGCATATGCCGGATGATGCCCGCACTGCCCACTCACCACAGCCATGGAATACACCTCATGATCACACAACACTATATTGGAGCAGGTGGAGGGAGACTAGGGGTCTTAGCCACCTCTGTTGTTGCTAGGCTTCCTGGGGCTGGAGGCTAGGAGGGAGATCTGGCCGTCTGGTTGGGGTCTGGGGTGGTGGGTTGCTGTGCTCAGCGTTGGGCGGGGGAGCCTGCTCATCAGCACCCCAGCAGAAAGGGTCAAACTCTGGTAAACGGTGATGGTTGTACCCCATGTGCAGCAGTACCGGGACCAGAGTTAATAGGGTGTGTATGGGGAGCATGAGTGAGTGTCCGGCGTACATTTTTGTAAGTCTTGGGTTGTATGTGCATGTGTGAGCATGAGGGAGGGAGTGTGTGACTGTGTTTGTGTATGACTGTATATGTCAGGTGGGGCCTTTGGGTCCTCCCCTCTCCTGGAACTTCTCTTGATGATATAGATCTTTGTCCCCCCTCCCCCTGCCACACCTGGTGTGGGGGCTTGTGCCATGGTCTGCCTGAGTGTTCGTGGCAACCGGGTCTGGGGGTTTAAGATTTTGGCATCTGCCTGATAGATCCCGGTGGCTGCCTGGTGGGGTCTGGGTCCCTGGGCTCTGCTGGGTCCCCGGCCGGGGTGGTCACCCCTGGGTCCCGGGTCGCTGGGTCCCGGGCTCGGCCGGCTAGGGGGTGGGAGGCTGCGGGCGGGCCTGTGGGCTTGCCGCTGATATCTCCAGGGACTCTGCCGGCTGCTGGTTGTGGCTCCCCGGGGCGATCCTCTGTGCCTCTCGAGGGGGGCGGGGGCCTTTCTGGTTGCAGTCTCCTTGGGGTTCCTGCATTCTGGGGCAACGCCTGGATATCTGGGACTTGGAGCTCCCCCCGTCTCCTGCGCATCTTTGGGGGGCGGATCTGTGGTCCCTCACACTCTCTGTAGGACGCTCCTATAGAGAAACCTTAAATAAACAAGTGCGTGTACACACACAGGTGCTCACATGGTGCTCTCAAAAGTATGGGCTTGGGCACGTTCAACACATGTCTTAAGACTATGGGGGGCACTTAATGCATTGTGATTTATTATCGTGATTCTTCAGTTAAGCAATGTTGATTATATATATATATATATATATATATATATATATATATATATATATAATATAGTTTTTTTTGTTTTTTTTTTCATCAAGTTGACGCAGTGATAGGTAGATCTTGTTGTATTGTTGTTGTGTCCCTTTTTTGTGTCCTTTTGTTTTTGTTTTTTGTCTTTTTCTGCAGGTTTAGAAGCAGACTCTTGTTCATTGTTTATTTTTGTGGAACCCCCCCTCCTCTCTCTCCACCTTTTCTCTTCCTTTCTCTTTCACCTCTGTCTCCGTGTCTGGTCGGAATTACAAAGCATTCAACAACAATAACAATAAAGTTTTAAGTATCAGGCGTGACATTAAAAGCAAACGCTTTGATGCTCCACCTGAGAATAAATCTGTAAGGCTTGTCACCAGCATTCAGACATCAATTCTGCTTGCTTCACAGCCAGACAGGACACGGTATAAAAAAAAAAAAAAAAAAAAAAGCAGAATCATTACAAATAGGCTTGAAACAAATTCTATTACAGTTACTGCAACTTTCTTCATTGTCTCCCTTTTTTCACCCAGCGAGAGGAGTGAATGTTACAAGAGCCACAGTTCTTTAATTTTGTTTTACAAGATGGTTTTGACTTTAAAGCTGTTTGGCTTAAATAAGCTCACTGGTTATGTTGTTACATTGTTTTGGAAGAAAATGTGGTTTTATGACATTCATTATGTGAGAACAAAAACTTTGATTAGCAAACAACAGAAGAGCTTGGTGTTATTTCCACTGTGCAGACTGTTCTGGGTGGACTGCAGGACAGGAATAGGGATCTTAGGTCACGCCCACCTACCTCTGGACCATGGGTCCCCAGATGAACGAAAACAAGAATGCAAGTCAACAGGGCTAAAAACGCTATTATCTAATTCTGTTTGTTATGTGCCATGGATTTCACATATGATGCACGTGAATTTTTAAAGACTCATTTTGATGCCAAGAAGCGCTTCATTTCGAACAGAGAGAACATTATTTTAGGTTTTGTGTGAAAATACGTCCAGGACGACAAATGCACATCACCAATGTGACGTCACCGAACCAGACACGGAGAAGAGCAGAGGGAAAAAGGCTCTAAGTTCAGCAAAACTCAAATCCTTCCTACAAGAGGACATAACCACCATAAATCTTGCTATGTGGTAAGTAGCATCTGCTAGGGGGAGGAGATTCTGTGGTGACGTCATTTATGCGATGCACCGATGTTTGATTTGTAGTCATGCTAATTACAAACTTTTACAAGTCGATAAATTTCAAAGTACGTGACTGGTGTGGTCGAAACACACACCACTACTCTTCAATTAAATTGAAGTACAACAAATCTGTGATTCAGTCCAAGCTGATTAGAAAATTGCTCTTTTAGCCCCGTTCACTTGCATTCATTTTTCATTCTTCCAGGGACCTATGAGCCTATGAGCCAACCGGAAAGGGAGGAGACTTAGGCTCCCTATTGTGATGTCTAATAAGTAGATATACAGATATAAATTTTAGTTTGAGGTTGAACCTGATGAACTTTCATACTTTCATCAGTTGGCTGATGTGGCCCCAAACACACGTTTCCTTTAGCACACACAGGTGAGAGTACCAGCAGAAAAAAGGCTACTTATGCAGCCAGGTCAACCCTCCTCTGTCAAAGCCATATGTGAACTGAGGGTCAAGGAAATTGGAGGAGAAAGTGGGAAATGACTGCTAAAACCTGTTAGGGCCCCAGTACAGGGAGGTCCTTGTGGGTCAGAAAGGGGCTCCAGCGAGCCCTGGGGATGAGGAGTGTTTACCCCTCTTAGCTGGTCCATTTCACCTCTCACAGGAGCCAGTCACAGCACAACCTGCTAATTGATGCTGAGGGATGCGGCGCTAAAAGGAGCTGTCCTCACATCGGCAGACTGTTTCCCTTCTAATCTCCCTGCGCTTGCGCACATACTTGCACGCTCTCTCCCCTCCGAGGTAGAACTGAATATTTTAGGTGTATTCTGTGTGCCTTTGCCGTGCAATAAAGAGATGAAGTGGGCTATGAGGTGTAGAAAAGGATCTCTGTGGTGGTGAGTGGGCCGCTGGCCGTGCTCCACAGACGTTCTCTGTCTCTGTGCTTGATCACACCTTAATGAAGCATTTGTGTGCATTTGGGTTCAATCAATCAATCAATCAATCAAAGCTTTATTTATAAAGCGCCTTCCGCAACCCTGTCAGGAAGCCCAAAGCGCTGAACATTGTACAGTTGTAAGTAATTATACTGAATAAATCAACAATAAAAGAAATTCAAATTACAAAATACAAAATGGAAATAACGAGATAGATGAAACATTCCGGTAAAATACAAATGTGTGAAACACAATTGGATTGAGTGGATGGATTGAGTGTACCAATGAAAACTGTGGAATGGATTCAACATAACAGAGGGCCATAATCAAACATGTTCTGGAAACGCCAAGCGGAGGAGGTGTGTTTTTAGGTGATTCTTAAAGACTGGCAGAGAAGGGGACAGCCTAACTGAGGGTGGCAACTGGTTCCAGAGTAACGGTGCTAGGACTGAGAAAGCCCGGTCCCCACGGGTACGACACCTAGACCGAGGGACAGCGAGCAGGCCTTGGTCAGAGGAGCGCAGAGCGCGAGATGGGGAATGTCTGTTCAGGAGTGTGGCCAGATAGGGGGGAGCACCACCCTGGAAGAAATGATAAACAAAGACGAGTATTTTGAATTGTGAGCGATAGGAAATCGGAAGCCAGTGCAGGGAGGCCAGAACTGGACTGATGTGGTCCCGTTTCCTGGTCCCAGTCAGGAACCTGGCAGCGCTGTTCTGCACAACCTGTAGGCGACGCAGTGTTGACTGACACAACCCTGCGTAGAGAGAGCTGCAGTAGTCAAGCCGAGAAATTACAAAGGCATGCAGTACCCGCTCCAGGTGGGCTCTCGACAGCATATGCTTGATTTTAGCAAGGCGTCTCAGGTGAAAGAAACTGGACCGGATCACAGAATTGATGTGAGCATCAAATTTAAGTCCTACATCAAGTTTCACCCCCAAACTGGTAACAACTGGTTTTGAGTATGGAGAAAGAGGGCCAAGATCAACATAACAATCCACATTCCTGCTGTTGGGGTGAAAAACAATGAGCTCTGTCTTTCCCTCATTCAGATGTAGATAGTTGGACATTAGCCAAGACTTCACCTCATTAACACAGGAGACAAAGGACTGAATAGAGTGACCTTTCTCCTGACACAATGGAGAGTAAATCTGGCAATCGTCAGCATACAGATGGAATGATAGGCCATGTTTATGAAAGATTGACCCCAGAGGTAGCAGATAAATGGCAAACAAAAGTGGACCAAGGATCGACCCCTGCGGGACCCCCCACCGGAGCCCCTCCCAAGAAGAAAAAACGTCACCCAGTTTAACACAGAATGTCCTGTTTTGGAGATACGATCTAAACCAGTCCAGAGCTGACCCTTTGATCCCAACCCATCGTTCCAAGCGATCGAGTAGAATCACGTGGTCAACTGTGTCGAAGGCTGCTGTCAGGTCTAATAACAGAAGCAGCGCAGATGTTCCCTGATCTAGTGATAGATAGATGTCATTTAGGACATCTTAGGGTTCTTAGTACGTCTCTCTGACACTGTTCCGCTGGCTACTGCCCTGAAAAACAACAACATCATGCTCTTGATACCTAATCAGGGATGCAGTTTCACCTCTGGCAGTGGGCTGTGTCGTTGTGAGCTCCAACAGATGCTGATTCACTGGACTGGCACTGTAGGTGACTGTAACAAGTGCAAGACTGATGTTTGTTGGCCTCACTTACTGCCCAGTTTCACTATAACAACAAAGACCTCGTTTCAGTTGTTAATAACAAGGCTGTTCTTATTTTTTATGCTCACTCCGTGCACTTACACCAACGTTTTGTTTATGAAAGCTAAAAAATCAATATGCCTCATTTTAGCCTGTAAATCCTATAAAATGTCTGCAGCTTAATTATCAGCTCGTTTTCACAGAAACCACAGATGACATCTGAAGATAAAACAATGAAAATAGGAATCTTGGCTTTGGCGCTTCAGCATGTTTCTGATTGGGCAATGAGGATGTGCTGGTATGCTAAACGGCGATGGTCCTGATGACCCGCTGCAACAGCTGGAAGTTATTTTCCTCTCATGTTTGACTTACTCTGGTTTGAAAACTGCATTCAGGCAATTTTGGTCTCAGGAAATAAACAACATGTCTTTTAATGGGGACTGACACATCTAGAGATAAACGAATGGTAAAAATAAATCTTACTTTTTATTTTGATTTAGAAATGTTCGTGTTATTATGCTGCTTTAGAAACCATATTAGACATGCCTTTCTTGTATTTTTTATTGTTTTAAAGTTGTTCTGTTAATGCTGGTTAAACACTGGTCACAATTATCACAAAACTGATAATCTGTCATTGATGTTAAGCAGTGGTGTTCAGATTTCTGTAAATTTGTCTGCCAGCATGAGAGCAAAGGCTTTTCTGTACACTCATGACTTATAAAAAATTAGTTCTGACACTTGTAAATGTACATTTGCAGCAATGTTTTTTTTTTTAAGCTCTAAGCCAAGGTTCCCAATGGACACTTCCTCTGAAGTTATCAGTTCTCTTTTTGCTTTCAGCATTTTACTTCCTGGAGAAATCCTTTGTTTGTGATGAATATCACAACTTTTAAATACTTTACAAGTTTCTTACAGACTAATATTTTAGTTTAAGTTCTGTAACTGGATAAAGCAAAAATACTTCCGAAAAATGGTTGATTTCTGGTTTGGGGAAATGTTCCAGATGTTGGGAATGGCAGCATGTTTCTAAAAAGATTTTAGGAAGTACATTTCCAAATAGAAAACATTTTCTGCCATTAAAGGTCTTGTTTACTGAGAAACCATGTAGTACTTGTTGTTTTTTAAACCTGACTGGCCACCCTTTGTTGCACACGCTAAATGTTAACATTAACTCAATTGCCTTAATTCTAATTAAGTTATTTAGTGGCCAGGAGAGAGCAGAGTGTGTCTCGGCTTGTAGAAGCTAGAATAGAATAGAATAGAATAGAATAGAATAGAATAGAATAGAATAGAGTTTATTGATCCCAAAGTGGGGAAATTTACTTCTTACAGCTAACCATTAGCATTAGCAACTCCATAACATAGTAGAACATCTTCAGGCTTGTGTTATTTGCAGAGATAAAACATCAATATTTGCATTTCTGTACCCAAGAAAGAAAACGTTGGCAGCAGAAGAGTCGCCTTGTTGTTAACCAATCAGAGGTGAGATGGTTTGAATATCATGCATATTAATGAGTAAGACTTTAAATCCTGCCGTTTTCCACCCTCCACTCCTCCGACAAAGTTCTACTTAAAGCGCAGGAAATCGAAAACAACTCGAGACGTTTAACCCACAGTTCTGTATTGCTGAATAATTTGAGCCAGGCAAGCCATCTTGTATATGTGAAGTCTGGCCACAAGAGAGCGAGAGCTTAGTCATGGGGCGGAAATCTAGGTTGTCCTTTAAACTGTCTCTGCATGCTATTGGACAAAGAACAAAGTGATGTCCTACTCACTGCTATGGATGTCAGTCTGAGGGGTGGGGTGGGGGGGTCAACTGTTTAAGAAGATGCAAGTATATAATTTTCCTAAATAACAGACTTAAATACCTCTATCTGCTCTTGACTTTTGTTTTCTTGTGAAAATTGTTGCAAAGAGATCAAATTTAACTTGATTAACACCAGAGCCAGGCGCACTGCGCCGTTATCTCCGTCACTGTAAATGAGGGAAAAACAAAATGATTGGATCCTTTTCTGACCTTCCCCACCTACAAAGTTTAATTACAACAATCAAACGTGACAGAGCCTGGATTTGTATTCTGAACAGTCTAAACATGTTTTATAAAGAAACGTATGACAAAAGTGGCACCTGCTCAGTAAAACCACCAACAGGGTGAAAAATATCAAAATATTGTAGGCAGACGGGCTACAACTTGTGGATCCATTTTATATAAATCGTTTTATTGATTATCGTCTTATGAAAAATGACTTTGACATACTCGAGTGACCGGTTCTGGCTGCTGTCACCTGTTGTGATTGGTTAAAGCAGCTCTCTGCTGTCTGAGGGTAGGCCCCGCCCACAACGCCGCGGCTGCTGTGGCTCCCAGTGTTTTCTTTCCTGTGGGAAACGAGTAATAATGGCTCTTTGATGGGAACAGGTTGCCGACCCCTGGGCTAACCCCTTAAATTGCAACTGAATGACTATTGAGTTTGTCATTAACCCTCAAATTTGTTGTTTTAGTAGCTGTCTTCCCTCCTAGATTGTTTATTTTCTTCCAGAATTGCTGAAGGTTGTTCAATCATTGTATGCACGTGTGTGTGTGTGTGTGTGTGTGTGTGTGTGTGTGTGTGTGTGTGTGTGTGTGTGTGTGCGTGTGCGTGTGTGCGCGTGCGCGCGCACTGTGCCAGGTGTGGCCACGTGTTTAGTGTTGACTGCACACGATGCTTGTGACATTCCTGTGATAGACTGGAGTGGATCGTCCAGACAGATAGTAAATGCACCTCATTCTCCTCCAGTGACCAACCAGCTAACCTGAATCGCACACACTGTCACACACACTCATGCATATTTTTTTCACCTGAAGTCCTGTCATGATGTTAACATTGTTTTTTTTAGGAAATACTCAAATTAAGTTCAGCTTTCTGCAGTATTGTGGCTGACGGTTTTTATTCAGCAGCTAAAAGAGCTACTTCTTCTTTCTTTAAATCAATTTTGTGTTTTCTTCCTGTGAAATTGGTCCTCATTCACTTGAATACAAGGGAAAAGCCATTAGCGTGTCCCAGACAGAAAGGGAGAGCCTGTCTGAGCTTCATCACCTGCCCATGAAGCTCATCTCAAGGCCCCCCACCCAACTCCATCTCAATGCTGCTTTTGTATGTTAAATTACAGTAGAGGAGCTCTTGTCGTGTATTCACAAAGACACATCAGATAGAATTCAAAGCTGGTATTTAGCTTCTGCATCATATGAGCATCACTGTATGCGCAATGTGATTTTCAGATATCCGAGATCTGGATATGATGTAAGGACTGACCGGCTCTAGGTCTGTTGAAAAGCAAGAAGTTAGGATGGATAAACTTGAAGAAAATGGCTGATGGTTTGGTCCTTCACTTGGGTGAAGTTCTACATTATTCTACATTAAATTAGACAAAGATCCTTGGATTTCATCTGAAAATGTTGACTGTGATGCACTGGGTTTAAAGGTATTTAAAAACAGTTAGGCATGTGAAGGGTTCCATAAAAAAACTGTTGGTTCCAACATGTGTTACGCAACACCTTTGTTTCAACTGCTGGGGCAGTTCTTTATTGGTGGGATTTATCTGCAGATGGTGGTGGATGGCTGGACCAAACCACATCCACAACCCAGGTCTGCAGCTGCAAGTGAACATGGACACATTTCATCAGAAAGAAGACTGTTGTTGCTGTGTGAACAGTTTGTGGTGCCTACAGTGCTTTGAATATGAGTTGGAATATGGACAGATTGATGAGGATGGCGGGGATTTATGTTCAGTAGTAAATTTAGCTTAGAGCAGGGACTCCCAAAGTGTGGTGCGCGCATCCCTGGGGGTGCGCGGGCTGCCGCTAGGGGGTGCGCGAGGTGAAAAGTGTAATGGCTGCGGAGCGCAGAGAAGTCTGTCAAAAGTCACCATTAGCGTAGCCAGAAACTCATTTGTGGGTGGGCCTAAGAAAATGTAAGTGGGCCCAATAAGCGTAATTGAAAACAAGTATATGTTGTGTGTGTGTGTGTGTGTGTGTGTGTGTGTGTGTGTGTGTGTGTGTGTCCTCCGCACATGCCCTAGCTCAGGGGTCGGCAATCCGCGGCTCTGGAGCTGCATGCGGCTCTTCCATTCATCTGATGCGGCTCTCTGTGCTTGTAAAATAATGAATGGACATTTAAATAAAAAGCTTTATATTTTACTGCATAAATTTTACATCTGTAAGCTAATTCTAAATGTAAAGATTGTCTGCGTAAACCTGAACAGGTCCAACCCGGTCTACTGTGTGACCGGGTTGACGCGTCACGCTTGTGCGTAATCATAGGCACTTTATGAGCTGAAGACGAAGTGAGATTCTGGGACTCTCCTCAGACGCCACATTGGAGACAGGAACAAGCACAATTCAGCCAAAGTTTCATCATCAGGAAACATTTTCTAAGTAACAAGTCTCTCTGAGAGACCGGGTTTGGAAAACTCTCGCTTCAGTGGAAGGAATCTTCCCGCATGCGCTCTGGTACTGCAACGCGTTCCAAGCCCCTCTCCACATCTTCAGCTCACTGTGCACCTTGTGTACGCGCTGACTGAGCGGTGTCCAGCTCAGACGTTCAGAAGGAAATCTTTTCTTGAGTGATTTAGCTACATCTGCGATTTGCAAAACGAATAAAGTGTCAGTTTGTCTGCATGCGTCGGGGTAATTCTTTCTATTCTTTCTCCGTCAAAATAAACGGCTAAATACGGGAACTGTCCGGTCAACACAACACAAGCCCTGCATTTAACTGTTTTGTTTTCTTGTGAAAATTGTTACAAATTTAACTTGATTAACACCAGAGCCAGGCGCACTGCACCGTTTTCTCCGTCACTGTAAATGAGGGGAAAACAAAATGATCGGATCCTTTTCTGACCTTCCCCACCTACAAAGTTTAATTACAACAATCAAACGTGACAGAGCCTGGATTTGTATTCTGAACAGTCTAAACATGCTTTAAAACGAAACGTATGACAAAAGTGGCACCTGCTCAGTAAAACCACCAACAGGGTGAAAAATATCAAAATATTGTAGGCAGAGACGGGCTACAACTTCTGGATCCACTTTATATAAATCGTTTTATTGATTATCTTCTTATGAAAGATAGCTTTGAAGTACACGAGCGACCGGTACCGGCTGCTGTCACCTGTTGTGAGCAGCGCTCTGCTGTCTGAGGGTAGGCCCCGCCCGCAACGCCGTGGCTGCTGCGGTGTTTTCTTTACTGTGGGAAACGGGTAATAATGGCTCTTTGATGGGAACAGGTTGCCGACCCCTGGTTTAGCGTGACGTCTGATGTATATATATATATATATATATATATATATATATATATATATATATATATATATAGCCATGCCCTGATGTGGGGCTGGGGGGTGCGTCAACATGGTCGGGACATAGAAGGGGGTGCGTGGCTAAATAAGTTTGGGAACCACTGGCTTAGAGGATGATTGTACATAAACTATTACTCAGTATTGAGCTCCCCCCCCCCCCCCCCATGTTGAGAGGGGATCTACTCCCTTTCCCAGTTTTCCTTAATGTAGCATAACCTTGTCTACATTTTGCATAAAAACAAGGTTCATTGGGGTCTAAAATGCTACTGTCATAGCTATTTCCCTTGCACAATGTTCTGTGCTGGGGTCCTACTTTTTCTCTATCTGCTCCCTTCCCAGCACTTGCTGAGCTTTTTTAAAGGAATCTCCTACCATTTTTATGCAGATAACATTCAACTGTACATCTCCTTTAAGCCCCATCAGATGTCTTAACTGCTGCTGTTACATATCTGCTTAGACTCTATCAAAATCTGGATGGCTGGGAACTTTCTACAGCTGAATGAAGATAAGACTGAGATCCTCATCTGTGTCCCAGACAAGCTGGTTCCCAAAGTCAGAGACTCTCTTGAACCCTTTTCAGATTAACATTCTGGAATATGTGTGGACAATTCAGCCCGGTTTTTAACCAGAACTGTGTTTTCAGACACACCACTTTTCTACCTGAACTTGTCCTTTCGGCTGCCTTCACACAGCAGGGAAAAGTTCCAGATGTCTGGGGGGTGGGGGGAGACTGTACCCAGATATTGCATAAACATGGTGCGGCGGGCGTACATGCGCCATTTACCCAAGCCATTCAGTCAAACATGGCCGACGAAGAGATAGAATTCCTCTCACTGATCGGACTTATGTTAAGCATAATTCTGCGCACACAAAGACGCACAAGAGACCTGGATGATGAAGCTCAATGGTTAAAAGGAATCACGGAAGCGGTGTGAAGCGCTCCGTTGCGTGTCTAGGGAGACGGTACCGTAGGAGGCGAGCTGCCATGGTTCTCCGCATGCTACAGGAGCGAGCTAACTAGGTGCGCACAGCGTCCCCCGGTCCCCTCCTCCTCCCTGTCCGGAACTCGACCTCACCAGTCTGAAGCAGCCACCTTGTCTGTAACAAGTCCGGACCTGTTACTAGGGGGCGTCGTCCGGTTTAATTATGGAAAAGGTTATCCGGATGTTTGTATTCAGACACAAAGGTCTTACGGACAGAGTCCTGAACATTTCCGTTTTTCATGGCCTGTCTGAAGGGGGCTTTGGTCAGCTTGCTTCTCACACCAACCCATCTGTCAGGAATCTTTGTGTGACCTTTGACCCAGCTCTCACCCTGGATTCTCATGTCAGTTCTCTTGTTTGCTCTTCCTCCTTCCATCTCAGGAACATTGCTAAGCTGAGTCCCATTCTGTCCCGCTCTGAACTTGAGACAGTTATCCACACCTTCATCTCCTCATGCTTAGACTACTGTAACTCTCTTTTCACTTGTCTGATCAAAACCTCCTTGAACTGTCTACAGGTGGTTCAGTGGGACTCACTGGTTCTGAGTTAGAGTGGATTAGGTCCTACCTCATTGGTTTGGACTTTCTCTGTTTCCCTTGGCTCTTATTCTTCAGGAGATGCTAAGCTTAGGTGGGGGGTTCCTCAGGGCTCTGTTTTGAGCACCCTGCTGTTCTCGCTCTATCTGCTACCACTGGACTGTTGTTTAGAAAACATAACATTAATTTACATCTCTATGCTGACGATTGTCAGCTGTATATGCCTGTTAAACAGGGGGTTAGAGGTAGCATACAGCAGCTGGTGAATTGCCTGCATGATGTTACCCAGTGGATAGGGTCCAACTTCCTTTCTTTAAATGAGGGAAAAACTGAAATATAGTTTTTACTCCAAATGACCACCAGCCCCATGGATTGGACCTTTCATTGTTGCTCCCCTACGAGAAGTCCGTGAATACGGACTTGGGTTTCAAGATAGACTCTGGTCTATGATTTGATGGTCAGGTGAACTCTGTTGTTCGTTTGTGTTTCTATCATTTAAGGCGCTTATCTAATATCAAGTCAATCTTAATAAAACAGAAGTTGAAAACGGTAGTCAATGCTTTTATCATCTCTAGGCTAGAGTACTGCAACTCCCTGTATGCTGGCTTGAGCCAGTCCTTAATGACTTGGCTCCAGCTGGTCCAAAAGGCTGTTGCCAGATTTCTGTATGGAGCACGTAAGTGGGAGCATGTCACTCCCCTCCTGACAGCTTTGGACTGGCTACCGGTGAAAACTTGAATCATGTTCAAAATCCTGGTCCTTGTTTTTCAATCCCTGTCTGGATCAGCGACACCATATTTAATCTCCCTGCTGACCCATTACGTTCGGGTCAGAGTGACCTTTTTGTGGTACCACGATCAAAGCGTAAGTCTAGGGGTGATCGTGCCTTTGCAGTTCTGGGTCCTCGGCTTTGGAACCAACTTCCACAAGAAATCAAACAGTCCATATCGCTGTCCACTTTAAAAGCAAGGCTTAAGCTGTATTTTAGATGTGTTTCTTAGTTGTTTTTATTCACATTTTAATATTTTTGATCACAATTTTGATTGTTTTAGCTCTTTTTTTTGTTTTTAAATGTTTTTATCTCTGTATTTTATTATAGAGTTGTTTTATTGTGGTGCTTCTTTGCACTATGTTCAGCAACTTGGGCCCCCTTGATTTGGGGCAGGAAAAGGCTTTATAAATAAAATGACGGATTGAGCAGAATGCCTGTGCTCTGCTTCTGACCAAGTCCTCCAAACACGCCACCCCGCTTCTCCTCCAGCTTCACTGGCTGCCAGTCAACTTCAGGGTTCATTTCAAGATCCTGGTTCTGGTCTATAGGGCCTTACATGGACAAGCATCATCTTACATTGGTGATCTTCTTAGTCCCTACACCCCCAGCAGGTCCCTGAGGTCCAGTGAACAAAGCCTACTGGTTGTGCAGCACCAGGCTAAAGACCAAAGGTAACAGATTATTTCCTGCTGTGGCCCCCAGACTCTGGAACTCTCTCCCCCGGAGCCTGAGATCAGTGGACTCAGTGGTCTCCTTCAAAAAGCAGCTGAAATCTCACCTGTTCAGGCTGGCTTTTGTGTGACCTTCTTCACCACTCTCTCCTTACCCCCAAATTCCACTACCTCCGCTCCGCTCCGGTCCGCCCCCGCCTTCCGCAGCCGCTCGCTTCCGAACTCAATTTTTACTGGTACCCGCTCTACTACGGCTCCGCTCCGGTGCGGAGACCTGAGGTGGGCAAACAAGCATGCGCGGGATTTTCAAGATCTTGCGATACAGTCCGAGCAATAAACGCGGAAGTTAGATCCAAACACCCGTTGTGTGGGAGAAGCATCGAAACAAACTGTTTAATCTGCCCATCATTTGTGTTGAGAGATCAGCAGTGTTTGGATCAACAAAGTGTGACTACTTTGATAGTAGAAACTGTATTTATGGCTTACTTTTGTGCATTTAAAGTTCAGCCGCCATTGATAGTTGTTAAAAGTTGTTAAACCTGTGCATATGAAACAAAAAACACCTTTTGTTTATCGATTTATTGTGAAAAACGGAAGATGTGCTTGCTCCTTTTCCTGTTGTGCGGTTGTGATTTCTGTCCATATACTGCGGAGGTGCTCCGGCGTCCGGCAAAAATAGAATCAATCCTATTTTTGCCGGACGCCGGAACAGAGGGCGGCGCACGGCGCCGCACTGCCGGAGCACGGCCGCAGTAGTGGAATTGCTCTGATTGACTACAACGGGACCGATTTTGCTCCGGCGTTCGTGTCGGAGCGGAGGCAGTGGAATTTGGGGGTTACTCTGCTTTTATGCCACCTTTCCCCGGATCCACTGATTTCCCTCGCTCCTATTAATTTTCATTCTCCCTTTCTTTATATATCTTTAAATCACAACTTTACTTGTTTTATTTTTATGATTTTAACCGTATTTTAATCATTTTTTAATCAATTTTATACTTTAATTTTTTTTGTGAAGTGCCTCCTGGTTATAAAAGATTGTTTTCTTTCTTTCTTTCTTTCTTTCTTTCTTTCTTTCTTTCTTTCTTTCTTTCTTTCTTTCTTTCTTTCTTTCTTTCTTTCTTTCTTTCTTTCTTTCTTTCTTTCTTTTGAACATATTCATTACATAAAGACAATTTTAATCAGTTTACTTCCTAAATAAGTGAAAGTGCAACTTGAAGGGCAACTTGGATGTATTTCTTCTTATTTAAATGTTTTCCTGAAAACATGTTCTTTTGTCTTACTTTTCAGGAAAGCATAAAAAATATCAAATTGGGACTCTAAATCAAATGACTTGGAATCGGATCGGGAGCAAAAACTGTGATTGAAACATCCCTGATTTTAAATGTTTTGCAATGATGAACAAATCTGGAAAATTGAAGCTTAATGAATTAAAAGCAGGCAGTCCCATTAAACTGGATAAAGGAATAAATAAAACATATAATAGAATAAGAAATGTAAATTGTTAGCGTGTATAAAAATATATGGAAATTATCTGGCATTACAAACAATGACTAATATGTTAGCCTAACCATTGTGATGACATCATCCATTATATAATAAATGTAGTTCTCACAGCAGATGAGTTAACTCAGACAAAACCTGTGATGTAACGAGGCTGACTCTGCACCTAAACTCTAAATATAATAATAATAATAATAATAATAATAATAATAATAATAATGAGAGTTAAAATGAGAGGCTGTTGAAATTAATTCCTTTTTGAGTTGGACCTATCCACCAGAGCTGCTAGAGGCATCACTGACTCCTGCAGGCTGATTGATTTGACATTGCTGCTATACGAAAAAGACAGGGCCAGACAATTTTGACCTGAATCCTTTCGTTAACATGTCACCTGAGAAACCAAAAGTACCCATTTGGCCTTGAAGTTTGCTGATTGCCTTGAACATGTTCCCAGCAACACTCTGGCTCCTGAGGGACCCTGACTGAGCAGCGTTAAAAGGCCTTCCTCAGGGGAGCTCTCTGCTGCCTCCACCCTCTCTAAGGCTGCCCTCCCTGAGTCAACAGCAGCTTGGCTTTTCAAAGTTGTTTGACCAACAAGCGTGTGTGTGCATTCACAAGTTGACACCTCATGATTTAAGGAGCCCTGCCTCAGCATATTTGCCTGAGATGAGGCATTTGAGAACATCCATTGGGTGGCCTCAGAAGTCGGTGTTGCTAGGTGGAGGTCGTGACTTTTGGCTTGTGAAGTGAATGGAAGCAGGTTTGACTGCTCAAAGGCCTTTTTGAACAATGGACTTGATGTTAAAGTAGTAAAGGAACTGGCTCACAAAATAGTTGTATGTTTTTCAAAACTTATGTTTTCGATTAAAAACATTGTATTAGGTTTAAGCTGAGTTTCTATGTTGTTTCATATAAAATATTATTAAAATGCTTTTGAAAAGAATGCTTCACACAAAATATATGAGTGTTGTATGACAGACAGGATAGTTGGTTTAATTTAAGACAAACAACTTTCCACTCATACATTTGTATGACTACACAAGAACCCAACAACCAGACTTATATCTTACATCAACATCAGTCAGAAGGATCCAATTGGATCTGTGGATAAGCACGATAAGTGAATGAATCTAATCTAAAACATCATTGGCACATGGCTGATGACAATATTAGCTTTAGACCATGTAACTGTATCAAACTAAAGAACACTTTTAACTAGGGATGTCCCGATCTAATCACATGATGGGAAATTGGCCCCGATCACGTGGTTTCAAACTGATCGGGACTCTGGCTTTACTTCCCGATCCAAGCCCCGATCCGGAGTTGGATACTCGGTTCAAATTACAGGAGAGCAACTTGGTTCTCCTTAAAGGTTGTCAGGCTCCCCTGATACCCTTAATTTATACACCCAGGAGCACAAAAGAGATCCAGTTTCTACCTATATTATATTATTTATATGGACTCAGCGTAGCGGGGATTCTTTTGAGCAGAGCGGCAGGCAGACCGCTGATTATTCATGAACTCCAGCTGCGTTCTGCACACGGCCACAGTAACATTTTCTAAGTTTCTAAGTGGCGTCACCAAAACATATACAATTAACACACAGTCATTTGCGTCCGTTCATTTTCTCTCTGGTAAGTTCTGTCTGAATTTTAGCATGACGTGTGGACGCGCTCGCGCTGCAGCGCTCGTCACTGGCGCAGCCGAGCAGTGCGGCGCACACTCCGCTTTTTTTTGCGGTCAATAGATCAATTTGATCTGCTAGTTAAAAAGTTACTTGTGAGGTGAAAAAGGAGGAAGCAGGCAGGAGTTTTTCTGGAGGACTGGGAGTTGCAGGAAGATAGGAAAATAAAAACCAAGAAAACAAAACAAAGTTCTTAAAAATAATAAAATGTAGGTAGATTGATCCCACTACACGTTTCTACCTGTATGCAGCAATAATGTATCAGCATGTAGTATTTATATCGTTGATACAATTCAGATCATCTTCAAAACTCCGTCCCATGCCCAGGGACGTATCTAAGCATTTTGGGGGCCAAGGCAAAATAGACCCCTGCCAGGTATTTTAAGTTGAAGTGCTTTCCGTTTTTATATTAGACTTTTTATATTTGCAATAAAGTTCAAAAGTGAAGAATTTATGTTATTTATTACTTTATTGTTCAAGCTACCTCACAGAAGTGATCTGTTGTTAATAATTAAAATAAAAAGGTAATTAAATAAAAATAAGTAACATTCTGGAACTGTTTCTTCCTTTTTTTTTAATGTATCAAAAGTATCGGATCGGGACTCGGCATCGGCAGATTCTCAAAATCAAATGACTCGGACTCGGACTCGAGGGCAAAAAAATCTGATGGTGACATCCCTACTTTTAACCCACTGAGTTTCACTGTTGTTTAGGCATAAGTGTGCAAATGCAGGCCCTACATAGCTGTTTGGAGGTGATCATTGGGAAACGCTTATTCTGCCTGTCAGATTCCCAGAGGAGATGCATGAGCACTGATGTAGGCTTTTTCTTTTCTTCCTGAGAAGCAGGGATGATTAATGGAGCTTTGTAATGAGAGCTATCCACTTGAACCCTGTTATGGCTGCCGTGTCAGCAGAAAACCGATGGAGTTGAGAGGGGTGTTGGACATTTATCACAACAGTCTACAAGCTTTAGACTCGATAATGAAACGTTTTGTATCGAAATTCACATTTAAATCAGATCAATTCAACACTCAGTCAGAGCCCAATAGAGATGAGGAAACAAGGAACTCTGGTATACTGGCTGACAATGTCATTCAAATGTAAAATGAGATGTTATCATATCTGTTTTTACACGTTTATTACACAACCTTTACATACTATTGTATATATTACACATCAAACTCTGCAGCTCAAACTCTTCTTCTCTCATTCAAAATGTCTAAATATTACAGCTTTGACGTTTAGTTTTTGAAATCCAATAAAGTAAAACTTTGCCCTGTGTAGTGGGCTAAAAAAGCTAAATATGGCACCTTTTTCATTGCCTAATGTTCAAAATTTAAGTTTGCATGACAGCTTGACAGTGGACCAAAAGCTCAGAAATGGCCCGGGGAATCCTGTATAATGGTCCTGTGACACATTGGAGGAGGATGTAGATGTAGAAACTCTGTTGTAAACAAAGAAAAAAAAGAAGAGACGTCTTCCCTCTTTAAAACTTCCAGACTTGGACGCCAACTTGTGGACACCTGTGAGAATTTGGAAACAAACCACCAACTCACTCTGATTTCAAATGGAAATCTTTGTGTTCTTTGTTTTAAACAGGAAATGAAGTAAGGCTTCTCCTTGAAGAGAAACAACTTCACACATTTTGGACCTTCACTGTCACATCCATGTTCAAGCTGTTCAAGACCCAGTTATATTTCATTTTCCCATTTATGTATATTTAAGCTTGTCTTCCTGACTGAAATAAATCAAAACAAATGTCTAACCCATCATGGCTTGACACGATGGTGTGCAGTCTCAAAAATTGCACAGCTGTTTATTCTCCCATTTGTTTATTTGTCAGCCATTAGGGGAACATGTGTTGACCTTGTGTTGGTTACGTGGTTCAGATTTTTCTAACAAATAATCCGTTGAGCTGTTCTGGCTCCATTTTCAGGGCATGCCCTGAACATTTAAAGTGTTTTCACTGGAAGTAAAAAACACAAAAAAACAAAGATGATTGTGTTTCTGTGTGGGACAGAATATGCATCAGGATTGTGGAAAATCAACGCGTGTTGGAGAAAAAAAGTTAGATCATATTTTGTGGGAATCAAGCTGATGCTCTTACGACAATATGAAAAACTAAAAGTTTTGGACATCCATTTGTTCAAATGTGCATGAATGTCTCGTCTCGGTTTAGACAGAAACAATTCACATTGTTTTCAATTTAAATGAACAGAATATTTTTTCACATTTTTATTTTTAAGTAACTAATTAGTGGAAGATCAGTCTAGCCAGTCGACAGTTAGTGATGTTCACCATCTTCATTTATATAATGAAATCTATAATTCTTCCAATATTAGTTCTGATGGGAGTTTGACTGGCATACTGGGCACTTCCTGGTGGGCCGTTGACCCCCCCCCCCCCCAAGCTACAGTTCTCCACTAGTTCTAATCAGCACCACCACTACCACCCCACCTCCCCTCCTGCTCCAACAGCCGACAGAACGGAGATTTGTCCGCAAGTTGCACCCCCCAGACACACAGATTTTTACCAGCACCCCCTTCCCACCTCCCACCCCTCTACACACCAGCCGCTGTAGCTCTATATAGATAATGACATTAAACTATTTCACTTTGCAATCGAACAGTTCACCTGCTGTGGCCTGAAAGCACGATCTCAGGACCTCCTTTTGGTCTCCTTGGACTTGAATTTCACAACCGCTTGTGCATAATCGATGTCTCATGTGAGATTTCTGCAGTGGTGATTGCTATGAGGCTTTGAATTTACAGTTTAGATGTTGTTGCCACACTGAAGACTGGAATTACAAGCGCCTCTTCAGCCAAAGTTTTAAATTAAGCAATATTTTTGTGAAGTAATCAGAAATCAGGAATGAGGGGTATCTTGATCCTGCAACCACTTCAGCAAAAGGACAACCTGCAGCATTCCCCCTGCAGCTCCGGTGTTCCATCTCCACCAGTCTGGGTCCCATAGTGGTCACAGACCAGCTCCAAAGACTTTATTATTGGGATTTTTGTAGGATCACTCAGCTGCCGTGACATTTTCCTGAGTGAAGCCAATGAGGTCACGCATCAAGAGAGAACACAGCTAAATAGGCTCGCTTGAGTGCTCAGAGTTTTCCGTCTCCATTTTAGAAAAACCTTTCATGGTTACCGCGGCCCTGATGCTTCTTAGATCAGAGATTCATGTAAAACAAGAAGAAATTGTATAACGGGCATTTCCAACTTATTGTTTAGGACAAATTTAAAAAACTGTCTATTGACAAGCCAGTGTATCATGTAAAAACCAAACTTGGTCCAAATATTAAACAAAGTAAACAACACCACAAGCCTCCCCTTTCATTTTTTAGTATTTTTATTGTCTGTTGTAAGTGCTGATGTAAAGCCGATTAGGGGACAGAGTGGCTCAGGACCATTCAGATGCAGATTGGGTCCCATTTGTCTGAGTCACTTGAAGCTGCTGCAGGATGGCTTTGCTTCCAGACAAACGGCTCTCTAATACTGTATTGCTGCCGTTTCCACATGGCTGGTGATGCATAAGGAATTTCTATAGTGTAGGATGTCTGCTGTGTTCATTTGAGACAATGAGTCCAGTGATTCTTGTAGTTGTGTGGATCTGACATGAAGCTGCCTTCGGTCCACCATGAAACCTGCAGAATGAGGCTATTTTATTAAGCAACGGACAATTGCAGAACAATTTCTTGTTGCTGTACAAGTTGAATGACAGACTCTGACCCTCATCCCCAGACCTCCCCTAGTCTCAGATTTACCCCATCGTTCAGAGCACCATCTACTCTTTGAACCCCTCTTTCTTGAACCTAATCTTTTTCTAAAATAAAGAGGGATAGTTGAAGAGAAGCCTTGGATGAAGAGGACCAAAATGTCCTGAGCAGCTTCGCCTGAGTTGAGGTGGATGGGTCATTAGCTTTAGTATGAGGGTCATTATTTGTGTTGGAACTGAACCAGCCCAGCTCTCAGCACCATTTAAATTCACGGCCGTCACGAGTAACAGCTAGGGTGGACCATGAAAGCTCACTAGAACACACTGGCATCAAAGAATGTATTCATTTTACCCTTCGCTCCTTTTTTCCTTCTTTAAGCACTCATCCAACACACATTCAGCCCCTTATCTAATGTCACTTTTAGGAGAGAACATGAGAACATGAAACATCATTGAGCTGTGTGGCGAGCACACAAAGCCAGGCGGTAACACCTGGTCTTATTTTATTTTATTTTTCAATATATTTAAGCACATGACACCTGATTCACCTGTTGAACCCTGACCCCTGTTGATGACCTGCTGATTAAAATCAGGTGTGTTGATGCAGTGAAACAGACTGGCCTGTATTTGATATATCTCCTTCTAGAGCACATATGTCAGAGTCAAGGCCCGCGGGCCGGAGCATTTTTATGTGGCCCGCGAGATAAATATCAAAAATATATTAAAACTGGCCCGCTGGACGATTTTACCGCAAATACTTCAACTCCCATGATGCTTTGCGGCGTCAGCGCGGAGCCGACGAAGCCCCCTCCTTTGTGTTTTTTCAGCGCCTGCTGCCGGTCTCTGCAGCTCCGCTGTCTCGGACAAACTACACTCCTCTCACTCAGCGCCGAGTTCACTCAGCTATTTTCTGACGTTGAAGCCCAGAAACGGAGATTCTAGCCGCTCAGTAATGTGTTCACGACTGAAAGAAAAAGTTTTCCAACTAACTTCCAGACAGAGCTGATATAACTCCAGCGAGCAGCGACACGCTCAAACCAGCACGGCTCTGTGGTTGTGTTTCCTCCCCGACACACAACAACGTGGTCAAGCTGCTCTGACATGTTCATCAGCACAAACCTATGTGAGCACCTGTTGTCATCTAATGTTGTCATTATTATGATGAAGATGAACAAAACAACAGGAGTCTCCTCCTCAGCTCAGATCAACCCCATGATGCAGGTATCTGGCTGGAACAGGTGAGCATCACAGTAAACCAGTGGAGCAAACTGAGCTTTAAATATGTTGGTTTTATGCTCTTTTTTTGCTCCAAAACATGAAAGTTAACAGGTGAGATGTTGCATTTTCATTTAAGATAAAATTATATTTTTATTTTGTTGTTGGCCTGTGAGAAAAGATTTAACCTACCGTAAACAGAAAGTGGAAAGGCTGCAGATAGATGAATAGAATAGAAAATCCCTTTATTGTTCCTCAGTGGGGAAAGCTAGACGTCACAGCAGCGATGACACTTATTACAGGAGAAAAAAAAGGAGAATAAAAAATAAGAAAAATGAATAAACAAGAAGGATCTTTCATGGAGGTTAAAACGAAGAGTCGGAGTACCCAGCCCGGAGGGTTAACGGGGTCCCACCCTGGAGCCAGGCCTAGGGTTGGGGCCCGTGAGCGAGCGCCTGGTGGCCGGGCTTTCGCCCATGGGGCCCGGCCGGGCCCAGCCCGAACCGGATACATGGGCTCGTCCAACTGTGGACCCACCACCCGCAGGAGGAACATGAAGGGTCCGGTGCAATGCGAATCGGGTGGCAGACCAAGGCGGGAGCCTTGGCGGTCCAATCCCCGGACAAGAAAACTAGTTTTTGGGACATGGAACGTCACCTCGCTGGCGGGGAAGGAGCCGGAGCTTGTGGCAGAGGTTGAGCGGTACCGGCTAGATATAGTCGGACTCACCTCGACACATTGCATTGGCTCTGGAACCCGAGACCTGGAGAGGGGTTGGACACTCTACTTTGCTGGAGTTGCTCCGGGTGAGAGGCGGAGGGCTGGGGTTGGCTTTTTGTTAGCCCCGAGACTCTCTGCCTGTGTGTTGGGGTTTACCCCGGGGGACAAGAGGGTAGCTTCCTTGCGCCTTCGGGTCGGGGAACGGGTCCTGACTGTTGTTTGTGCTTATGGGCCAAATATCAGTTCAGAGTACCCACCCTTTTTGGAGTCCCTGGGACGAGTGCTAGATAGTGCTCCATCAGGGGACTCCATTGTCCTGCTGGGGGACTTCAATGCTCACGTGGGCAATGACAGCTTGACCTGGAGGGGTGTGATTGGGAGGAACGGCCCACCTAATCTGAACTCGAGCGGTGTTTTGTTATTGGACTTCTGTGCAAGCCGCAGTTTGGCCATAACGAACACCATGTTCAAACATAAGGAGGCCCACCGGTACACTTGGTACCAGGGCAGCCTAGGTCACAGGTCGATGATAGATTTTGTAGTCGTATCATCTGACCTGCGGCCGTATGTTTTGGACACCCGAGTGAAGAGAGGGGCGGAGCTGTCAAATGATCACCACCTGGTGGTGAGTTGGATCAGATGGCAAGGGAACATGCCGCGTAGACCTGGCAGACCCAAACGCATAGTGAGGGTCTGCTGGGAACGCCTGGCAGAAGAACCTGTCAAGACGGTCTTCAACTCCCACCTCCGGCAGAGCTTTGACCACGTCCCGAGAACAGTGGGGGACATTGAGTCCGAGTGGGCCTTGTTCCACTCTGCGATTGTCGAGGCGGCTGTTGCTAGCTGTGGTCGTAAGGTGGCCGGTGCCAGTCGTGGTGGCAACCCCCGTACCCGCTGGTGGACACCAGAGGTTCGGAGAGCCGTCAGGCTGAAGAAGGAGGCCTACAGGGCGTGGCTGGTCTGTGGGTCTCCGGAGGCAGCAGACAGGTACCGGATAGCCAAGCGGGGTGCAGCAGTGGAAGTTGCCGAGGCAAAAT
Source organism: Nothobranchius furzeri (assembly GCF_043380555.1). Lineage (NCBI taxonomy): Eukaryota > Metazoa > Chordata > Actinopteri > Cyprinodontiformes > Nothobranchiidae > Nothobranchius > Nothobranchius furzeri. Next base: position 52,482,002 of record NC_091745.1, read on the forward strand.
CTCGGGCGTGGGAGGAGTTTGGTGAGGCCATGGAGAAAGATTATCGATCGGCTCCAAAGAGGTTCTGGCAAACTGTCCGGCGCCTCAGGAGAGGAAGGCAGCAACTGGCTCATACTGTTTACAGTGGGGATGGGGAGCTGCTGACGTCAACTGAGGCTATAGTCGGACGGTGGAAGGAATACTTTGAGGAGCTCCTCAATCCCACCAATGCGCATTCCGAGGAGGAACCAGAGCTGGGAGGCCTGGGGATGGACTGTCCGATCTCGGGGGCAGAAGTTGCTGAGGTAGTCAAACAACTACACAGCGGCGGAGCCCCGGGGGCGGATGAGGTTCGTCCTGGGTATCTCAAGGCTATGGATGTTGTAGGGCTGTCATGGTTGACACGTCTCTACAACATTGCGTGGTCATCGGGGGCAGTTCCTAGGGAGTGGCAGACCGGGGTGGTGGTACCCATCTTTAAGAAGGGTGACCTGAGGGTGTGTTCAAACTATAGGGGGATCACACTCCTCAGCCTCCCTGGAAAGGTCTACTCCAAGGTACTGGAGAGGAGGGTCCGATCGATAGTTGAATCTCAGATAGAGGAGGAGCAATGTGGTTTTCGTCCTGGCCGTGGAACCGTGGACCAGCTCTATACCCTTGCAAGGGTGATGGAGGGGGCATGGGAGTTTGCCCAACCAATCCACATGTGTTTTGTGGATTTGGAGAAGGCTTATGACCGTGTCCCCAGGGACACCCTGTGGGGGACGCTCCAGGAGTATGGGGTGGGTGGCTTTCTGTTAAGGGCCATTCAGTCCCTTTACCAGAGGAGCGAGAGTTTGGTCCGCATAGTCGGTAGTAAGTCGGACCTGTTCCCAGTGAGGGTTGGACTCCGCCAGGGCTGCCCTTTGTCACCGGTTCTGTTCATCACTTTTATGGACAGAATTTCTAGACGCAGCCGTGGTGTGGAGTGTGTCGAGTTTGGTGGCAGGAGAATCTCGTCTCTGCTTTTTGCGGATGATGTGGTCCTCCTAGCTTCATCCAGCTCCGACCTTCAGCTCTTGCTGGGTAGGTTCGCGGCCGAGTGTGAAGCGGCTGGGATGAGGATCAGCACCTCCAAATCTGAGACCATGGTTCTCGACCGGGAAAGGGTGGCTTGCCAACTCCGGGTCGGGGGAGTGGTCCTACCTCAAGTGGAGGAGTTTAAGTATCTCGGGGTCTTGTTCACGAGTGAGGGTAGGAGGGATCGGGAGATCGACAGGCGGATTGGTTCGGCGTCTGCAGTGATGCGGACGCTGAGCCGATCTGTCGTGGGGAAGAGGGAGCTGAGCCAGAAAGCCAGGCTCTCGATTTACCGGTCGATCTACGTCCCAATCCTCACCTATGGTCATGAGCTTTGGGTAATGACCGAAAGAACGAGATCGCGGATACAAGCGGCCGAAATGAGTTTCCTCCGTAGGGTGGCCGGGCTCAGCCTTAGAGATAGGGTGAGGAGCTCGGACATTCGGGAGGGACTCGGAGTAGAACCGCTGCTCCTCCGGATCGAAAGGAGCCAGTTGAGGTGGTTTGGGCATCTGGTCAGGATGCCTCCTGGACGCCTCCCCGGGGAGGTGTTTCGGGCATGTCCTGCCGGCAGAAGGCCCCCGGGGCGACCCAGGACACGTTGGAGAAGTTACATCTCCAATCTGGTCCGGGAACGCCTTGGGGTCCTGCCGGAGGAGCTGGTGGACAAGGCCGGGGAGAGGACGGCCTGGAGCTCCCTAGTTGGGATGCTGCCCCCGCGACCCGGACCCGGATAAGCGGAGGAAGACGACGACGACGACGACGACGAATAAACAAGAAAACATAAATCCTGAATAGATTTTAAAAATGCTGATTATACCACAAGTAATGAATACCACTGATGCCTTTTATTTAAAACTGACTTGCTCGTGTGTAATTTGGTTATTCCACATTCAGTGTTCATGCAGAAATAAGTTTGTTTCCAAATTTAAAGGTTCAAAATTGCATATATGCTGATAAAGAAAATGTGCAAATTTGCCATCACTTTTTCAAAAATATTAAGTTTGGCCCTCGACTCCGTCCCAGAGTTTCATTTCGGCCCCTTGTGAGTTTGAGTTTGACACCCCTGTTCTAGAGTGATGGAACGCCCCAATGTGCTTTACAACCCAATCAGTCATTCACCCATTCACACACACATTCACATGCTGGTGGGGATGAGCTACAATGTAGCCACAGCTGCCCTGGGTTATGTCAAGGCCTTGCTGAAGAAGACACTGTCCTTCCTTATTCAAAGACGATGGTTAAATGGGACAAACTTACCTCATGTGACCGTGGCTCCTGCGTGTCAGGTCACGTGAGGTAAAGTTATATTTTATACGTATAAATTTAAATATAGACGTAAACCGAGCCTTATACTTTTTAAATTGTGGTTAAAATGGTCAAATTAAATATCTTAATTAGTTAGTATCACATATAGCCACCAAAGCTGCAACTACTAAGCAACTACTGTAACTAACCATAGATAACTGATTTGGATCTAAATAAAAAATGTAACTATAAGCAAGATCCCAAAATGGCTGCTGCTGGCTCCTCATCCGCCACTCTTTTGAAAACACTGTGCTGTATTCTGGAAAGGTTTCGACAGAGAGACAACAACAAGGCACCACCCATGTATCCCAGGTCAGTTAGCTAAACGACAGACAAATGGAGGACAGATGCCTCCGCAGCACATGAACATTGGAATAGAGCAGTTCCTGATGACATACAATGCAGGCCAAAAGTTTAGACACACCATCTCATTCAATGTGTTTTCTTTATTTTCATGACCATGACCATTTACAAAGGAGCCAAAAGGTGCTAAATACCTCTTGAAACTCCTTCAAGACTGTTGGAAAACCGTTTCAGGTGACTACCTCTTGAAGCTCATCAAGACAATGCCAAGAGTGTGCAAAGCAGTGATGAGAGCAAAGGGTGGCTATTTTGAAGAAAATAGAATATACAACTTTTTTTTGTTAGTGGTAAGTACGCAAGATCATTCACTCCACATGTCAATGTCCAGGTCAATTTTATTCATAGAGCGCATTTACAGCAGCAAAGCTACACCCAAAGTGCTGTACAAGGTGCAACAAATCAACAACGAAACCCTAAAATAAGATGAGCACACAACAGTCACAATCAATAATAAAAACTGTTAAAACTATTAAGATGCTCAAGTCAACTTGCATTAAATGACAAATCAAAAAAGTGAGTCTTAAGAAGGGATTTAAAATGCTCTAGATTATGTGTGGTCCTGATGTTGAGAGGTAGCTTGTTTCACTGTTTGGGACCAACCACAGAGAATGCTCTGTCGCCGCAAGTCTTGTGGCTGGTTTTTGGGACTGTTAAAAGAGCTTGAGAGCTGGACCTCAATGGTTCTGGCAGGGATGTAAGCGGACAGCAGCTCAGAGACGTAAACTGGGGCCAGGCCATGAAGGGATTTAAAAACAAAAAGTCAAAATTTGAAATGATCCTGTAAGAGACAGGAAGCCAATGGAGAGAGGCCAGAACCGGGGTTATGTGATCCAGCTTGCTGGTTCCAGTCAGCAAGCGGGCCACTGCATTTTGGACCAACTGAAGTCAGTGTAGGGAGGACTGGTCCAGGCCAGAATACAGGGAGTTGCAGTAGTCCAATCGGCAGGACACAAACAGATGGATGACATGTTCAAGGACATCAACAGGAAGGTATGGCTTCACCTTTGCTATCTGCCTTAAATGATAAAAACCTGATTGGACCACTGCACTCACCTGTCTGTGAAGATTAAAAGAACCATCTTAAAGCACACCAGGGTTGTTAACACAGGCTTTTCGAAAACCAGAACAAGGACCATTAGGCCTAACAACGTTGTTTAAAAGATTCGGACTGCCAAATAGTAAAATTTCAGTTTTTTGACTGTTGAGCTTATGAAAATTAATGGACATCCGTTGTTTGACGCTTTTTAAGCATTCCAGTAATGAGCCAATTGACCTGGCATCACTAAGTGGCAAATAGATCTGAAGGTCATCAGCCAAACAGTGAAAAGTCATTTTATACTTCTCAAAAATAGAGCCTAAGGGGAGCATGCACAAAGAAAAAAGTGCTGGACCCAAAATGGAGCCCTGAGGCACCCCACATGTCAGAGGTGCTGTTTTCGAGGTAAAAGGTCCCAGATTAATGGAAAATGACCTCTTATGAAGGTAGGATTTAAACCACTGGAGAACAGCACCTCAGAGACCAACGCATGACTCTAGGCGGGACAACAAGATGCCGTGATCAACGGTGTCAAAAGCAGCCGACAGATCAAGTAAAACCAAAGCTGCTGACTGGCCCGAATCAGCAATTGAAAGAAGGTCATTAAAAACTCTTAAAAGAGTACTTCCAGTGCTATGACGGGGCTTAAAACCTGACTGAAATTTTTCTGAAATGTTGTTAAGGGACAAGTAGTCCTGGAGCTGAGAGTAAACAACTTTTTCAAGAACTTTAGACAGAAAAGTCAGTTTTGAAACTGGCCTAAAATTTGAGAGAACAGTCTGGTCAAGATTTGGCTTTTTGAGAAGAGGCTGAACAATAGCCTGCTTAAAACACTGGGGAACACGACCTGAAGAAAGGGAAGTATTAACTTCAGGATGAAGGAACTAACACTGTCAACGCTTTTTTTAGCATACAAGATGGAAGACAGTCCAAGGGGCAGTAAGAAAATCTCAAAGATGAACAATATCTGATAATTCCTCTAAAGAGACAAGTTCAAATTGGCCCCAGGAGGAAAAGCACTGAGGAAAAGAACTAAGATCCGAAACAGAAAAAAATGAAATAGAGGACCTAATCTCCTGGACTTTATCTAAGAAAAAAGCCTGGAATTTGTCACATAAATTTTGTGAGGGAGCAACAACACTGTCATTTCTTGGATTAACAATACTGTTAAAAACTTTAAAAAGAACCTGGGGTTGATGGCTGTTTGCGGATACCAGGTTACACATAAACTGAGATTTAGCTGATTTTACACAGTTTTGAAAAGCAGATAAACATTCCTGCAGCGACTGCAGAGACACATGCAAACCGTGCTTTTTCCACTTCCTTTCAGCGCGTCGACACTCACGCCTGAGTGCACGGGTGGCATCATTCAGCCATGGCTCAGATTTTGGTTTAGAGCGCATCGCTTTAAGTGGAGCTACAGAGTTTAAAATGTCAGAACATGTCCTGTTAAAACAGTCTGCCAGGTCTTCGACACAATCCGACGAAGAATCAATTACTCCAGAATTATTAAAATCAGCAGAAAAATCCGACACAGCCGTATCATCCAGAATTCTTCTCCACACAGGAGCAGGGTTCTTCATCACGGGGCAGTGCAGTTCAACAGTAAAAAGAACGGGAAAGTGGTCAGAGATCCCAAGATCAATTATATCAGCAATGTTGATGTCCAAACCATATGATAATACCAAGTCCATGTGTTAATTCCTAGATTTGATTCCTTCAGTGAGAATCTTCCAAAGTAAAGAACAAACATGTACATTTTTCCCAATCCGGTCAGGAAAAAAATTACTTTTTGGAATGTTTATGGAAAATCAAATCTTCTAAATTAGAACAAAACTTTTATCATTTCCTCTATTACCCAAAAAGGTCATTAATGATGTTTATCCATGCCCTGAATTTTGACACATTTGGGTCCGCATGGACTGTCGTGACTTGTTTTTGTGCGTGCACACGATCTGGCCATATAAAAGTTTTGCAAGAGTATTGAAAGTACCAAGTCCAACTGAAAAATACCATAGTTTCTCACTATTTTGCATCTACAAACAGTCACCAACAGTCACAGCCCAGTGAGATGCTGACCTAAGTGGTTTGTGAAACTTGCTGCTGTTAACTTAATTTACTGGGAGCATTAATCAGGTCTGATTGTTTACACCCAGTGAACCAGTTACCATGCTAATGCGACAGCAGCAGTCCGTTCTGTTTAGATTTGATCTCATGTAGGAGCTCCACCAGCCTCTTTGCTTTTTTTCTTTCTCGTTCCTGTAATTTTTGCCATTCTTCACCGCCCATCTTTGGTTTCTATGATATCCTCTAATCCCAGCCACCATAACTGGAGGATAAATCTGTCACTCCAGTGAAAATTTCTCCACCTTACCTACCCCAGCTGTTTTCACAGTGTCTAGACACACATGCTGGTATTGATATTACAAGAGGTCGGCGCAGTATAATGCAGGACAATGAGAAGATCAGGAGCGTGGTTCCTCTCTTGCTGCAGGATTAGATTGGCCCTTTTATTTTCCTTTTTTCCTGACTTGGGCTTTGTGTATACTGTGTGTGTTGAAGGGGCACCAGATTGTACCTGTGGGTACACGGTCTGCATGAATAAGCACACGGCTGAGCAGTGTTAGGGAGACTTGGCAGTGAGATCCCTGTTTGTAGTGTGTGTGTGTGTGTGTGTGTGTGTGTGTGTGTGTGTGTGTGTGTGTGTGTGTGTGTGTGTGTGTGTGTGTGTGTGTGTGTGTGTGTGTGTGTGTGTGTGTGTGTAGCACTGATAGATATACAGAGGTCCATGACTCAGTCTTTCCTCCAGCTGTTAGCCACAGTCTCCCCCAGTACGGGTCAATCCTGTGAACCCATCAGGATGCTTCCTGTGATAGTCACTAATTCAGTTCTTGTTGACTCTCAGCATTTACCAGTCTGCTGCTTAAGCTGTGCTTTCCAAATGAACTTACTTTACATGTCTGGGACACATCATGTTCAGGGTTAAAAACTGAGATGTTTGCGGGGACTTGCTTAAACCTTCAGGGTAGTGTTATCTTGGTTTCAAGCCAAATCCTCGTCTACATGTTTGTTTCTATTCTTTGGATTTGAATTCCATCTTGTCTGGCCTGATGTGATTAACTGAGGGCCTACTGCACATCTACAAGTATGCTGCTCAGCTTACTGCAAGGTTCTGGACAGGCAGAGCAGTGTGGGGAGAGCACATGGTGATAATGGTGGGGTAGAGTAAATAACGCTGATGGTGGTGTTTATAGGAAGGACCTCAGCAGTCTGCTGCTCTGCTGTTTGGTCAGCTGCAGAGAGGCTGCTGCTCTGAGGAACGTTGACGTCACCAGAAGACATGAACCCAGATACACCAGTGAACACAAACTCAGTAGATCACGTTCTCACAGTCCCGCCAAATGTTATTAAAAACTTTAGTCCTGCGCATATCGTATCAGATTTTCTAAATAAAGGACTTTTCTCTCTTTATTTTCTCTCTTAGAAACAATTTAAAAAGTCGTTAGTAGCCACACTTTCTTTCCGAGCAGAGAAGTTTTACAAAAAGAATAAAACATGATTTTCTCAGTCATTCTATATAAAAGAGATAGATGTAAAAAAAGAATATAAAAGAAGAAAAGCATCTAAATGGGATTTAAAGAAAGAAAGCAGTAGATTAGCATTAAATTTCCCTCAGACTCTGTAGAGCTCTGCAATGCTGCTGCTTTGGGCCCTGGCGAGATGGGCTGGGGTCTACATGCCCTGGGTGGCATTTTGGCAACAGAGGTGCCTATTGGGGCGAGTGAGGGAGCTGGCTCCCTGGAGGGCTTAGGCCAACCAGCCATTCCTCCCCATCCCCACTCATTTTTCTCCTCCTGCTCCCTCACGTCATCACACAAACAGGCACATAGGACCTTGGGGGTGGACAAGTCAGGGGGTGCAAGAATGGACCCAATTTCTGCATTCCTGTTGCAACCTGTCCCCAATTTTATTTGCACATTAAACACTTCCACCAACAACATTCAGCGCAAACACACACTTAGGGCCTTGGGAGTGAGCACATTCAACAGCATTTGGCAAGGGGATCTTTCAGTCTCATCCCAAGTGCCAGTGCCCACTTCCAATTTTAAACTGCACTTAGACACAGAGGGCTGTGGGGGGAAGAGGGGTGGTGTGGTGGCATCAGCTGGCGTCGGCCAGACAATGCCTGCACTGCCCGCTCACTACAGCCACAAATACACCTCATCAACATGCACCGACACAGTATTGCAGCAGGCGGAGGGAGACTAGGGGTCAGGTCTCTGAACTTCGGAGCTTCCTAGGGGTGTGCAACTACTCGCGCCAGTTGAGGCTGCATTCCCTGTGGTCCCACAAGGAGTCCAACAAACTGAACCCGTGACCTGCACCACTGACCTTTGGCGAGAGAAATCTTTGCACCGGCAGCTGCGAGCTGATCCATGACGTGGTCCAGCTCGGACAGGTGGTCATACAAGGTATGCTTACAAACAAGAATATCGTCGACATAGATGAGGGTACCTCGCTCTCGAGCATCAGGGCAGGCTTTGTCCAAGAAGATGTTGAACTCAGCTGGCGAGTTGGAATAACCAAAAATGCACAGAGTGAAGGTGTACTGGTCTTGGCACACCTCTGTTGTCGCTTGGCTTTCTGGGGCTGGAGGCTAGGAGGGGGATCTGGCCGTCTGGCTGGGGTCTGGGGTGCTGGGGTGCTTTGCTCGGGGGTGGGGGTGGGGGTGGGGGGTCTCTGCTGCTCATCAGCACCCAAGCAGAAAGGGTCGAACTCTGGGAACCGGTGATGGTTGTACCCTTGTGCAGCAGTACCGTGACCAGAGTGAATAGGGTGTGTATGGGGAGTATGAGTGGGTGTCTAGCATTCATTTTTGTGAGTCTCTTAAGTTGTTTGTGTATGTGTGAGCATGAGGAAGGGAGTGTGTGACTGTGTTTGTGTATGGCTGTATATGTCAAGTGGGGTCTTGGACTCCTCCCCTCTCCTGGGACTTCTTTTGCTGCTATACATCTTTGCCTCCCCTCCCCCTGCCACACTTGGTGTGGAGTGTGGTGCCTTGGTCTGCCTGAGTGTTCTCGGCTCCCGGGTCAGGGGGTTTAAGATTTTTGGCATCTGCCTGATTAATCCTGGTGGCTGCCTTGTGGGATCTGGGTCCCTGGGTTCTGGGGCAGCTCCTGGATCTCTGGGACATGAAGGTCCCTCCATCTCCTACGCATACTTGGGGGGACAGATCTGTGGCCCCTCACACTCTCTTTTGGATACTCCTATAGAGAAACCTTATATATACAAGTGTGTGTACACACACAGGTGCTCACATGGTGCTCTCATAAGTATGGACTTGGGCACATTCAACACATGTCTTAAGGCTGTGGTTGGCACTAAATGCACTGTGATTTATTATCGTGATTGTTCATTAAAACAATGTTTTTTATATTTCCTCATCAGGTTGATGCAGTGATAGCTTGCTCCTGTTGTATTGTTGTGTGTCCCCTTTCTTTTTTTCTCTCTCCTTCTGCAGGTCTAGAAGCAGACTCTTGTTCATCATTCATTGTTTATTTTTGTGGGACCCCCCCCCCCTCCCTTTCTCTCATAATTTAGTTGTTCATGAGCAATTAGTTTTCTATTCTATTCTATTCTATCCTACAGGTTCACACACAGCTAGCTGCAGTACTAAAACTGAGCTAATGCGGACTGATGCAAAATAAGCCACAAAGTAAAACGATCCACATTGTTGGAGAAAAATAATATTGTTTACAAGTCCAGTAGCAACAAACCCAAGTAACCATCAGTCCGTGATGTCATAGCCTCCTTTAGCTCCTTGTTGTTCACTCTGGTTTTAGCTCTTTGCTTTTACTGCCAGGCTGTGCCATGATGCCAACAAATAAACCAAATATCTTCTTGTGCTTCTTAATGACAGTCGGCGATCTGAAAAAGCTCACTGTTAGCCTTTAAATGAGCTACCAGCACAGTAAACAGTTTTTGGTGTAAAGCAGGTAAAGAGCTCTCACCAGGGTTCCTACCAGAATGAAAAAACTGTTAAGTGCAGATTTTGGTTACCAGAGGGCTATAGAGTACTGTCCAATGAGAATTTGCTCAAGTTTTTGACTCAAGAACCATGGAAACCAGTTTGACAGATTAAAGTATTTTAAACTATTTGGATTTGAAAGACTATCAGTAAAACTTGGAGTGAAAAACTGTTGTGATAGATACTCCCATATCGTTTTCGTCCATTGGTGTAACTGAAACTAGCAGAACAAGAAGCCATCTTGTTTAGGGCTTTGCTCTCCTTTTTTTTTTTGAAAGACATCCCTTTATCTCACACAAAGCCTTCAATAGAGAAGTGCTCTCTGGCCACACACCCTCTGCCAGGCTATATCTCAGTGCCAAACACCTGAGTCCTCGCCCTACTGACCACCTACAAAGTTTTGTCTCCATGTATGATCTAAAACTGCAGCTGACAGGGGATCCGTGGAAAAAGGCCTTTTTGTTGAGGCTTACATTTTTTTAATACTATCATTATAGTATTTTTCAAAAGAAAAAACATTGATCTGCGGTAGAAAGATTGTTTTCATCTCAGTTATTGTTTATTATCTGATTGTCTAAAACCTTCTCTAAGCCTCTGCTGTAGCTTCCTGGTGACATACTTAGGCCGGGGACACACCGGCCGCGGAAGCGCCGCGAAGCGCCGCGAAAATGGGGTCGCCTTCATTCGGCGCCCTTGTTGAGCTATTCTATAGACCACATGGGCCGCCGAAGCGCCGCGAATCGCCTCGCGCCGGCGCCCCAGCCCGCGCCGTGCAGCGATCATTTCGGCGTCGGCTCTATTTTTTTCGCGAGCCGCGGGTGAATCGCGTCAATTCTGGCAGGAAGTCAAACCTAGACATAAGAGGCAGGCCGGTAAAGTTAACAAAATAAAGCATTTCAAAATAAAATTCCGCAATAGTCAAATGTGTTCGTAATCAGACACTGCAGAAAAACCACACGAACACACACACACATCGAACTTGTGTGCGTGTGTGACCACGTGAAGGGGTGTGTGGTTTTGGGTGTCTTTTCACCGGAGCAAACAGGACAGAGAGGCAGAAAGTCTGAGGCAAGCAATTAAGATGGATGACTTGAAATTAATTATGGAAGTTGAGAAACACAAGGAGCTGTACGACCCCCGAAAAACATGATTATTTACGTACCCATTTCTGAAGAAACTGCTAGGATACAGCTGCAGAATTGGAGCGGGTTCCGAGAGATTCAACTGGTAGAAACAACTCATACCATATGTTCACACACACACACACACACACACACACACACAATCACACACACACACACACACACACACACACACACACACACACACACACATGCGCGCACACACACACAC